>NW_027112099.1:223429-233483 GCF_000696795.3 Halyomorpha halys | reverse complement strand
AAAAAATAAATAAATAAATTTAAAAAAAATTGTCAATATAGAATTAACTCTAGTGTTATAAAATTTAGAAAATTTTGTCTAGTGTACAAATTAGATAGTTTACTGATTAACAAATCTGACTAGCTATTGATTTACTAAAGATATATATAATTTGTTTCATCCCTGTAGAGAATAGAACCTACGTCGCAGGGGACACCTTTTCATTGCAAAAAAGTTACAAAATGTTTTTATGTATTATTCTTCCCCATTCTTTATTATTGTGTTTCTAATATTATACTTCATATTATATTCTGTATTAATTACTTATAATTATATTATATATTCTATTATGCTCTATTTTATTTACAAATTAAAATTAATAAATAAAATAAAATTAATATATCATCGCTAAACTTTTGTCTTATTAGAATAAATTAGTAAAATATCGAAGTATGAAGTTTTTAACCACATTGAAAATATTAGAATTTAATTTTTTTTTATTGCTTAACATTCCCATTGAAGTGAATGTCAAGGATAATTTTCTGAGCTGCTATGAAATAAATATTGATTGACACAGTTTGGAATCTAGCCCACAACATTATGAACCAGACTCCTTGGGATCCTCTCACCAACATGCTTGGTCATCCAGCATTTTTTCCCTTTCCCCTTTTTCTCATTATAATTGCATTATTTTTTTTTATTATTAAATAGTGCTTTTGTTTCCTTTAATTTTTACTTCTAAATGGGACAGAAAAAACTTAACGATACTTTCAAGGTTTACATTTAAATCATGAAACGTTCACTTTTAATGTTTATTCTTTTGTTTCAATTATTTTAAAATATATCAGTTATTAATATTGAACTGATCAGTTGTATAGAACGTAACTCTGAAATGCTTTTAAATAGGAGTCATCGGACAAGTTTGAAACGACAGAGAGCTCATTGCTGTTACGGGAGACTTCAGTATTTATTGGACAAACGCTGTAAGCTTCTAATTAATTGCGAATGGTCCATTTACATGGAATCAATCAGACTTCTGTGGACATAAGTAATTGGGCTTTTGTGCTCCCAACAAGATTTTAGAACTAAATGATTTTAGTTTGAAACCAATCGCTGCAATATAAATTATCCTTTAATTATTAGTAATTCTAATAAAATTAAAAAAAACAAAACAAAGCAAAAACAAATATGAATAATGGTCCCCCTCCTCCACGAGTTCTAAAAATTATCTTTGTTAAATAAATGCCTTTTGATGGGGTATGGCACCATACTCAAGCCAATTCTCCCATGCACCTACTATTTAATTTTACAATCATTTCTTTATGACCGCTTCTTTTCTGTCCGACAAAGCTTAATGAACTCATCAATGCCACCAATATTTGCAGGAGTCCCTCAACGTTCTATCCTGGCCCGACTTCTGTACCTCATATTCACAAACGACTAACCGACAAACGACAACATACTAACTGCGAAGTATGCAGACCCTTTACAGGCCACACTAATACTACAACATGCAGGCATGGTGCACACGATTGAAAATTAAGATCAACCACGACAAGCCACAACATATCACATTTACTCTACGACACAAAACATGCCCTACAGTTTACATTGACAATCACCTTATACTACAAACAAACACTGTAACTTATTTAGGACTTACCTATGACAGAAAGTTGACATGGGGCCCACACGTCAAGACAAAAAGTGAAACGCTAAATTTACTACTGAGGCAATATTCTATACTACACAGACGTTCTAAATTATCGGTCTGACAGAAACTTAACGTATACAATTACTTAGTAAAACTCTTATGGACTTGCTAAATTTATAGACCTGCTAAAAAGACACAGATTCAGAAAGTACAAACTTTTCAATCTCAATTTTTAAGTTTGGCAACGGACTCACCACTCTACATTTCAAACGAGACCATTCACACTGACCTATGTATTCGGTTTTACAACACGCTACATGAACATTTCAGTAACTTAATACGACAGATGGCAATACATGACATTTCTGACGTAACTTGGTGTAGGCTGAAGAGGAGTTGGATGCGGGACCTCCTAGTGTAATAAAATAATTTACTTAATGTATATATATGTATGTAAAATATATATATATATTTTGGTCTCAAACAACAGGAATGCTTATTATAGTTATTAGGAGAGAAAGAAATACTTTATTTATTCATCTAAGCTGCCTAAATACATTAGGTTGCCATCTCACACAGCATACTTATCAATCCTTATTCGGACACATATACATTACACATACCTGGTATAATCATAAAAAAAAGATATACAATAATAGGATATAATAAACAATTTTTTTCCACCCCTACAGTTTCCTTTTACAATCCATTTCGGTCTGTAAAACCAATACAAATGTTTCACTCATTCCTATTATTCTTTCTCATTTCTGCTCAATTATTCAATTCACCCGATCAACAAATTCGCTCTCCGGAATTCTATCTCCTAGATCCTCTTCAGTGACCCACTAAAAAAATTCAATATTAGACGGTAATGTGAGATCAGACCATCATTCATAGTCACAGCAGTAGATCAGTCTATCAAGAACAAACAACTAGGTACATTTTAAGAGAATAAGAATAACACATAAATTAAAAGGAAAATATAATTTAAAAAACCGGTTACAGGAAACACTTGAATGAATAAATAAGTTTAAAAAAAAAACACAAAAAAAAAAAATCTTTTTTTTTTCCTCTAAAACTCTTAGAGAAGCTACCACAACTCGAACAAGTTTTAAGTTTTTTACCTTCTAGAACAAAAAGTTTCGAAAAAACCTTTTTTGAATTAAAATTGTTTAAATAAATTTTTTATTTCATTCTTAATTTAAAACAAATTTGATCCTTTTTTTCTCTCAACTTTATTCTTTACAACTTTTCAAACGTTTCGACCCTCAGGTCATTCTCAAGGATACCTTCATATTGATGTAATTTCCTTTTTCAAATCTTAAAAATGCAGGCTAATTGCCTTTGTTCCATATAACCTTTTCTAAATAATTTTTTCCTATATTTAAACCTTTTATAAAATACTTTTCTTCCTTCCTTCATTCACATTTGCAACTTTTAAATTAAAAATCCTTTAAGGTTTGAAAAAGGAAATGACGAATCAATACGAAGGTATCCTTGAGAATGACCTGAGGGTAGGGATGGGTTATCGAAAGAAAAATATCGATATCGGTATCGATATCGATATCGGATAGCAATATCGATATCGATATTATATCGGACCTAAAATATCGATATTTTAAAATATCGAAATATCGATATCGAAAATTTAACGAATTAAAGTAATAATAATTATAAAATGATACCATAGCAAGATATTGGAAGACTTATATTATGTCATACCTTATCAAAATACATAAGAAACTCTTAATAACTATGAAAAAAAGCAACACCAAATTTCGATATATTGTTTAAAAAGACTAAAATAACATATATAAATTTTAAAATAGGAATATTGATATTTAATTTTGATATTACGTATTTATTTCGATATTATACATTGTTGTAATATCAATGTGGAATATAAGCAACAATATTCCGATATAATTTTTTCGAAATATTGATATATTGTTTAAAATGACTAGAATATTGTATAGGGATTTTAAAACAGGAACATCGATATTTTATTTTGAAAATTACATATATTTTTCGATATTTTAAATTGTAGTAATATCGATATGAAACTTTAACAACAATATTCCGATATTATTTTATCTAAATATCAATATTTTGTTTAAAAATACTAGAACATTGTATAGAATAATTAAAAATGGAATATCGATATTCTATTTTGATAAATACATATTTGTTTCGATATTTTGTATTATTGTAATATCATTATGGTGTATAGGAACAATGTTCCGATATTATTATAACGAAATATCGATATATTGTTTTAAATGATTAAAATATTATATAGGGATTTTAAAATAGGAATATCGATATTTTATTTTGATAATTACATATTTTTTTCCGAAATTGTACATTGTAGTAATATCGATATGGAATATAAACAACAATATTCCAACATAATTTTATTGAAATATCGATATTTTGTTTAAAAAGATTAGAAAATTGTATAGAATAATTAAAAATGGAATATCGATATTTTATTTTGGTAAATACATATTTATTTCGATATTCTCTATTGTTTTAATATCGATAAGGAATATAAGCAACAATATTCTGATATTACATTATCGAAATATCGATATTTTGTTGAATATGACTAGTAAATTGTATAGAGATTTTAAAATAGGAATATCGATATTTTATTTTCATAATTACATATTTTTTTCGATATTTTAAACAGTTGGAATATTGATATGGAATGTGATCAACAATATTCCGATAATATTTTATCGAAAAATCGATATTTTGTTGTAAATAACTAAAATATCAAATAGAGATTATAATATAGGAATATTAATTTTTTATGTTGATAATTACATATTTAATTCGATATTTTCTATTGTTTTAATATCGATATGAAAGTATTTGCAATAATATTCCGATATTATTTTATCGAAATTTCGATATTTTGATTAAAAATACTAGAACATTGTATAGAATAATTAAAAATGGAATATCTATATTTTATTTTGATGTTTTGTATTATTGTAATATCGATATGGTATATAAGAAATATTTTACGCTAATATTTTATTGAAATATTGATATTTTCTTGAAAATTACTAAAATATCATATAGGAATTATAAAATAAAAATATCGATATTTTATTTTGATATTATATATTTATTTCGATATTTTACACTGTTGTAATATCGATATGGCATATAAGAACAACATTCCGATATTATTTTATCGAAATATCGATATATTGTTTAAAATGATTAAAATATTATATAGTGGTTTTAAAATAGGAATATCGATATTTTATTTTGATAATTACATTTTTTTTCTCGATATTTTACATTGTTGTAATATCGATATGGAATATTAGCTACAATATTCCGATATTACTTTCCTTGTTGTTGCGTTGTTCCTTACTTTACTTTCTTGTTTTAAAATCTCTATACAATTTACGTGTAGAGATTTTAAAACAAGAATATCGATATTTTATTTTGAATTTTTGTATTATTGTAATATCGATGTGGTATATAAGAACATTATTCCGATATTTTATCGAAATATCGATATATTCTTGAAAATGACTAAAATATCATTTTTAATTTAGTAATAGTGTTAATAATTGATTTTAAAACAGGAATATCGATATTTTATTTTGATAAATACATATTTATTTCGATGTTTTGTGTTATTAAATATCGATATAGAATTTAAGCAACAATTTTTCGACATTATTTTATCGAAATATCGACATTTTTTTAAAAAGACTAGAAGATTTTATAGAATAATTAAAAATGGAATATCGATATTTTATGTTGATAAATACATATTTATTTCGGTATTTTCTATTCTTTTAATATCGATATGGAATATAAGCAACAATATTCTAATATTACATTATCGAAATATCGATATTTTGTTGAAAATGACTAGTAAATTGTATAGAGATTTTAAAATATCGATTGTGTTAATAATTGATTTTAAAACAGGAATATCGATATTTTATTTTCATAATTACATATTTTTGTCGATATTTTAAACAGTTGCAATATCGATATGAAAGTATTTGATTAATATCGTTTCTAATATTCGATATTGGTATTAATTACTACGTAAAATATCGAAAGGAACATGAATTTATCAATTTGAAATATCGTAAAATCATTTTCACGCTTTTCATAAAATGTTATACTTATAAAAGATAAAATATCCATATTTCAATAAAATAAAATATCGAAATATCGTTTCAAATCTTCGATGTCGATATTAATAAAAACGTAAAATATGGAAAGGAACATGAATTTATCAATTTAAAATATCGAAAAACTATTTTTATGCTTTTTATAATATTTTCTTAATCTGTTTAAATTTTAAATCCAAATATCCAAAGATATTTCTATTAAAAAAATATCGAAATATTGACATCGATATTTTCAACAATGTTAAATATCGAAATGAATATGAAATTATAAAAATAAAATATCGAAATACCTTATTTTAGCTTTTAATATAATGTTATATTTTCTTTCATAAAATATCGATATTTCTAATAAATGAAATATTGTTTCGAATATTTTATACCGATATTAATAACAATTGAAAAACTATCGAAAAAGTATTTTCAAGCTTTTTATAAGATTTCCTTAATCTTTTTAAGCCAAATTTCGATATTTCGATGAGAAAATATCGGAATAGATTTCTAATCTTCTATATCGATATTAGTAACAATGTCGAATATCGAAAGGAATATGAATTTATCAAAATAAAATATCGAAATTCCTTACTTTAGCTTTTCATAAATTTTATAGTTTTCTTTCATAAAATATCGATAGTTCTATAAGAATAAATATCAAAATATCGATATTGATAACAGCGTAAAAATGGAAAGGAGCATGAATTTATCAATTTAAAATATCGAAAAACTATTTTTAAGCTTTTTATAAAATTTTCTTAATCTTTTTTAACCAAATATCGATTATTTAAAAAAAATCGAAATATCGATATCAATATTATCAACAATGTTAAATACCGTAAGGAGTATGAGATTTTCAAAATGAAATATTGAAATACCTTGATAATCTTCCATATAGATATTTCACTTTAGATTTGTCTAGTACTTTTAAACAAAATATCGATATTTTAATAAAATAATATTAGAATACTGTATAAAATAATATCGGAATATTGTTGCTATAATTAACGTTAGAAATAAAAATTATCGAAATGAATACGACATTATCAATATCAAATATCAAAATACTATAATTAACATTTTCTTTAGCAAATATTGATATTTTGGTTAAATAATATCGGAATATGAATATACAACATTTTTAAACATTTCTTTTATATATCTCTACTATTAAGGTGCGACCTTTTTTTTTTTTTTTTTTAGAAACTGATATTCCGATATTATCGAAGGGAAATATCGATATTCCGATATTATCGGTTACTGGATATCGATATCAAAATATCGGATATCGGAGACAAAATATCGATATCGATATCCCATCCCTACCTTTGGGTCGAAACGTTGTAAAGAATAAAGTTGAGAGAAAAAAAGGATATTAAATTGAGAATAAACTAAACCACTCTCAAACAAGAGTATATAAAATAATTTTTTTTTTCTTCAAGCTAGTTGGCAAGTTAATTTTTCTAGGAACTAATGAACTTTGCCTAATCATTTTTTGCCTAGACTTTAAAAGAACTATTTCTTAGCCATGCAATTGCATTTTTTAATTAAAATTGAAACATTATACTTTAATTTTCTCTGCTTAAGCTTTTTGTAACTGAAAATAATTTTTTACATAGATTCTTCAAATATATTTGAAACCATTTTACATTATTTTATACTTATGCAAACAAATTTTAAGTAGATAATATAAGCTTACCCCTGGTGAAGTTATAGAAATTCGGACGTCTGATTAGTATATTCTTAATATACATGTATGGACTTCCGATAAAATTAAATTCACATTTACATCCATTGTGCATACCACTTCGAAATTCAAAAGACGGTAAGATATGAGTTCGCATAACAATAAGCTTCTGCTTATCAATTCTTTCTAAGGATTGTCAACTGAATATTGTTTTGAGACCTCCCCCTTTGTCAGAATGAAACTCATTTGTTTCTTAAAGGCTTTGCCAGTTCTCGTTACAAGTTTATTACTCAAAGGGAGTCATTATGATTGCCACTGTGTTGTTGTGGCCTATCTTTGAAGCAAATGAACTTGGGCCCGAAGTGCTGGTTTGCATTCTTATCGCCCTTGTTAAGAAAAAAATTATGACCAAAATGAAAAGTACCCATCATTATTATCAATATAAAGATTTGAACATTGTATTAGCTAAATAAATGGGACTTACAAATTTTTATTTACTTAGTTTATGGTTAGGCAAACTTAATAAAAAAAAACAGATAGATTATTATTGGAAGATACCAAAAATTTGTCTTAAGTTTCTCAAATGGCAGGAAATAAATAGTCTACAGCTATGTCTTCAAGTGATGTGAGATGTGCTAACTATGGTTTTCATTTATCTAATCTTATATATTTTATTGCGGTTGAATCGTTGACCAGTTTGAGTGACATTTTTGAGGATTTGTTTTAGTCCTTTCGAATAATATCTTAATTCTATACGCTTTTTAAGAAGAAAGAGGAAATTTATATTACCAATGGAACGTAAAATTGATTACAATACATTATATACGTCGGTCAAAAAATATAAATAAATAAAATTTAGGTTTTTTATTAATAGCAACAAAATATATCTACTATTTTATTGCGTATTTTTAAAAGGTGTAATGACATAATCTGAATTTCATGTAATAAAATCCTTTTGATTATGTGCGCTGGTGAATTATTAGTGGACTAAATGAAAAATATAAGAATAAAAAGATTTATAAAAAAAATAATAAAAAAATAAATAAAAAAAACTGCTGTTAGGAATAAGTTACAGGAGGTTATGGCATTGGTAAAAATGAAATATTTGGATTAGTTCAGTTAATAATTTGATAACTTGGACCTTTTTTATTAATGGCAATGGTGATGACGATGAGCCGTTAAGTTATGCGATTTTGTGAGAGAAAAAAATAGAAATAATTACTCTGATGTGGATTAATAATTTTGCTATACGGTTGTGGTTCTGTCTTACCCCTTTTATTCCTCCTCATCACCTCATTCTCTTGCCGGGGAACGACTTTTGACTACACTCACTAATGTACGACATGATTTTTTTCACCCAAAAACCTGAAGTATATTTAACTAGTAAAGAAGTAATATCAAAATGTGCAGTTAGTTAGCTATTGCTGGAGCTACCAACAGATGTCGCTGAAAAAGCAAACTGCTTTAGAAGCCACGAGATAGCACTACTATTTGGCTCTTGCGTTTTAAAGGAAATAGTATTTATTTATTTTTGTATTAATATATTCATTATTTATATGACATCTGCATAATTTTTATAATAAATAATTATCACTCGTGATAAAGTTATATCCAATGTTTTAAAATGTCCTATTTTTCGTTTGAAATCAAATCTTAATTTTTTTTTAGGTTCTCATTTTGGTTTAGATAATGTAATAATAATTTTTTTAGTATTTTTCTGGAAAATAAAATACTTTTACATTGTTACTAGGCCATCGGTGGGTGATGCGGAAGCTAAAGTAAGTATAAAAATAAATAAAAAAAAAAAAAAAGAATCTCTCATAAAATATATACAATAAACAAAATGAACATAATCAAACTATGTGTATGAAAAAATGAATAAAATAAAATAATGATGAAAATAATATAATCTATAACATAATATAACATTTACAATCTTATATTCAATATTTACAGAATCGACCTTAGGATACCTGAGGCCACTCTATTCCCCACGTGTGAGGGGTATAGCAGAGCTCAAAAGATCCCAGTAAATCCCGCTCGCCGCATCACTGGTAGAGGAGGCTGAGCCAGTGGAGGCTGAGCAAGTGCATGTATGTATTCATACATATGTCCTGTATGAATGTATTCAATTACTTATTTCGTCAGGGGGTTACGAAAAAAATCCTGATCAATTAGGTAAGCAATAATGAAACAATTAAATCACTTTGCATTTGTTTTTCAGAGAAAATAGAGGAGAAAATATAAGCTTATTTCCGGAACTCCGCTGCTCACTTTTTTTTTCCTATGCAGATCAGTCAAAGACTCTTTTTTTTTTTTTTTTTATGTGTATTTTGCTACTGTATTTTTTTTTTTTTATTGATTGATAGATTTATTTATTGATAGATATTACAATCTGCCACACAGTTGTGGGCAATAGGTAATATTGATAAATGATCTCATACATACTAAAATAAAACTCTTAAAATATATACAAACAAAAGGATAGACAAATGAACATAATCAGACTATCTGTATGGAAAATAAATAATAAAATAACATAATGATAAAATAATATATACAATATTTACA
>NW_027112099.1:220459-221738 GCF_000696795.3 Halyomorpha halys | reverse complement strand
ACAATAGGAGTTCTGGCAATGGTCAGATTCTCCAAAGAAAGAACTAGCCCCGGGTGAGAGGGTTGCGGTAATGTGGGTTTGGGTCCGGCTAGGGTATTTCGGTTGTGGGCTTGCTTTATCGGTTCCCTCCTATTTATTTTACAACCCCTTTCCTTTTAACGAAAACCGCAACTTGGTAAAGAAATCTTTATTCGAAATTCCACAACCGCTACATCCATTGAATTTTTAAAAAGTTGTATTGGTTGTGGATAAGAAAATTAATAGATGAAATCGGGTTATTTCCGATAAAGGAACAAGGAGCTTGTTAAACTACCAATTCGTTCTATCAAACTATTGATCGTAACTATCAAATTAATGTATGTTCTTATACTATTAAGGAAATATGAATGATTCTCGTAACGATTTATTTTGGTATATATTTATATTGGTATATGAAAGTTTTTATTTTCTGAAAATATATTTTTTAGCTATTCTATGATTTTTTATTAAAAATATTGCCGCAATGAACATTTATTGTAACGTGAAAGAGGAAGTGCAGGGCAATCATCTGCTTGGATCAATAGCCCCATACTATGCATACTATGCATCCTATCTGTCGGTGACTACTGTAGTATTTAAAAATTTAGATTTTTTACTGCCGTATACTATCATAAACTTGTTGAAGCTAAGAAAGTTACTCCTTCTTTCCAAGTATACCAAGCAGAAAGTAAGTTTATTTATTAACTGAGCAATAAAGACCTGAATCATGTCCCTTTTCCAATTATATGTAAGCCGGTGTCCTCATTATCAGAAATTAAAAAAAATAAATCAAAATAGATATTAGAACAATGAGCTTCACCAAATACTGCAAGAGAACATTTTTAATTAAACGTGAAGTTTATTATTATTTTTAAATATAAGTAGATGGTCAGGGTTGCGGTCAAAAAAAGAAGAACAAATAGTTAAAAATACTGTTGCCATTGTTACTTATTTTTTATTCTTATCATTGTTTATTCAAATTTATTTTATACTGATACTATTTTATGTCTTCCTTCCTTTTATTTATATGTAATTTCTTATCACTTTCATTTTACATAATATTTATCCTACCTTAAATTACCTTATTGTATCTTATGGTTGTAATATTCTCAGTTTTCTTTTTTTTTTGTATCTTTTTAGCCCTGATGAAGCCCTGCAAACTGGGGCGAAACGTTGGACATTAAAATAGTTTTAAACTATTTGTTCTTCTTTTTTTGACCGCAACCCTGATCATCTACTTATATTTAAATCTTTACGGTCA
>NW_027112099.1:212904-220346 GCF_000696795.3 Halyomorpha halys | reverse complement strand
GTATATACATATATTATTATTTTTAATTTAAAGCATAAACCTGACTGATTACTTTACTTCTTTCAAAAAATTTGTTGTTGTGTGGGCACCACACAACCTCCACATACCACCCTACTGTAAGTTGAAATAAACCTCGCTCTGAACAGATATATTATTAGCTATCGCAATAGTTTCCTGTACTAATTGTCGAAATACTACACCTTGACCTTCATATCCCTTTTGTCCTTGACCTCTACCAACCAAATTCTCAAAATTCCAAATAAATCTTTCCAACAACCCTAATCCTTTGGTTCAAGTTGCATCCATCCCTACAACCCACCTAGAAGGTTGAAACGGCAGTGGCCAAGAGACTTATTAAAATAAAAATGGACAATAGGAGTTCTGGCAATGGTCAGATTCTCCATTCAAGTTGAGTGTTTGCGGCTTTAGCGCACTTGCTCGGCCTCCAGAGGTTCACACCGTGATGCGGCGAGAGGGATGCGCTGGGATCGTTTGGTCTCTGCTACATTCACCAATATCACCTATTGATGATAGTGTGGCAGATTGTAATATCTATCAATTAAATAAAGTTAAAAAAAAAAAAAAAATTGTCGAAATGTCCCTTTTAGTTAAAAGATTGACTAACTCCAATTTAAACATTATTCAGAAAAGTACTTTAATGTGAGATATTATTAAAATTGCTTCTTCTGCAAAAGAAAGGGGAAAACTTTATTAAAATACAAAGTTGTACTGTCCAACAAGGGCTGCTAATCACAAAGCATACTTATTTTAGTCTAATCAGACACTATTTTTAATCTTACTATAATAAGCCTAGACAAGTATATAATATTAAAACAATTATTATGAACATTAGCAATATATACCATACCAAAACGTGACTTTTTTCCCCTTTTTGTTTTTCTCTTTTTCATGACTTTTTTCCCTCCTTTTCTATCTTTCCCCCTTTCTCTCTTTATTCTTTTCCTTCCCATCTTTTTCCCTTTCATATTTTGGCTTCAACCCAATGTGTCTTTAACAGAATAATGGATAAAATAGTGATAGAGATATGAGAAAATATATGAAAGATATTTAAGTAAAAAATTTAAATTAAAAAAAATCAACAAACTTTATTTTGTTCACTATATTTAGCGTCAGATTGCATCCACTCGATATATGGAACCATGAGATCTAATCTTTGTGAGTAGATCAATTAACTTTCTTGTTAAGCGAGTAGTTTTTAGGTATATGTTAAGATGCGTAGTTAACTTACAGCAGTCTGAAACTAATTTTATTGGTGCTTTAATTATGTTCCTACTTAATTTGTTATACTTGCAATAGTATAATTTTATTTCTCCATTAAAATGTATGTTGTAACTTAAAGGAACATACCTACTGCTGCAAAAATTGATAAACGATCAAATTTACAATCTTTCCCATAAATTTGTGTGTATCCCGTATGAGAGGAATAAGTTGAAGACATTTGACGTTCTGACTTGCTAGCGTTCCCGAAGCTGAGAGATGTTTAAATACTGGGGCTGGGATATTTTGCGAACGCCTTGTAACCTGACTAAGAGAATATCACGTCTTGCCCTTGCCGCCTGATTATTGTTATTTTAGGGAAGCTTCAGTGATTTCAGTCGTAGGACGTTAGTGAGCATTTTCCTTCATTTGTTCATTTTACATTATACATTGAAATTACGTACGTTAATCTTTGGTTATTTTGTTGTGTGTTCCTTCTCAGATAGCGCTAGTATCTATAGATGTTTTATGTCTGTTTCCTTTAACAGTCAGTCAATGTATGAAAAGTCGTTGAACGTAAGTCATATCACCGGAAAGTTGTAGTATGGTACTAATAAAACAGGATTAACAACAAAAAGTTTTAATAAATTATATTGTACTAGTTCATCGGGTTTTTAACATTTTACTCATGATAAACCCACGGTAAAACTCTACAGACATATCTGAAGGAAAGTAAATATTTATTCGAAATGAAGAAAGACACTTTGTTATATGAGTAAGTTGGATATTGCTACAGTTGTTTGTATTGAAAGCTTGGATGAGCTTAATGTATTTTGAAGGGTATAGGTTAAAGGGCTTCTGCTCCAATAACCATCCAAAGCATTGGAGCCCAAGTTGAGTTGATTCAATTCAAATTCAATGCCAAGTCCGTGCTTACAGGTGTTTTCACCTATTTAATGATCATCAGTGTAATCATTTTGCTTCTCAAAACGTTCATGAAACTGTGTAAGATCCACCTATTTTCTTTACTTTCTTTAAGAATTATTATTATTAATTATATGAATGGGTGATTATACCAAAAGTGGGCCTTTTATGTCCAACATCAATTTCTAGAACCAATTACAACTATGTCATCGACAACTATTTTTATTCCTATGTTTATCTATTTTTAATTTCAGTAATCGATTTCATTGTATATAAAGTGTATAGGTTTTTGTTTTCTTTAATTATTATCGGTCAGAGCTCTTATCGTTTTCTTCTTTTTATAAGTTTTATATATTATTTTATGTCCATATTAGCAGTCTTAAATAAAGTACATTGACGATTGGAAGTAAATTACCTTTTTTATTACATATTAGATCTAAGAAACAAAGGTAATAATGTTATGTGGCTGTTGCAGATAACTGAATTGTTGCGAAAAAGTTCATTAACATTCCTGATACAAAAAAAAAAAAAAAATCTGTACCGCTACAACCTATGAAGGGTCAGGGGTTGAGTACTTTCTAAGGAACATCTGTTACTAGACCAACGGTTGTGCAAGAAGGTGATTTGGTCAGAATCAATCTCGACCGCCAGATTTTTACTCAATTAAGGGTACCCAATTTAGGAGGCTGGGTGGACCCCAGGAGGGTTCTTGAACCCACAGGAATTTACACACGGCTATAGTGTAACAAATAAACAATTTTCAGCCCAGATGGATTTGAACTATGGTCCTTGGAGCTAGTAGCCACGCGCCTTACCCCGGTGCTACCTCCCTACCTCAGGCACATCACTACAGATTGTTTTGCAAGACTTGCTTATTTGATATTGGGACGTCAAAATGTTTATTTCCGTTGAAGACTCAGGTTATAATTTTTTCACATTTACAATACTTTCCCTATAGATATCATGTATATCAAACATGCACTCAGTAATAATAAATCGGTCTATCAAATATTGAATATCCAATTCAATTAAATCCATGTTCAAAATTTGAGTTAAAAACACGAATCACGCAAAACACAGTATTTTATAATCAATACCCACAAGTCATCATCGACTAATGAAATCAATTCTCTTTGAGTCGCTCAGCATTATAATTTAATATATGATTTGCGAACTGAATATAAATAGTTTCCATTGCACAATGAAGTTATTTGTTATCAAGGTCATTGTTAGAGCTCGATCATTAGACGTATTGCTATGTATCAGTTGTCGGGGTGCCAGGATAATCGCTGAAGGCAATTATCCTAAAATAAGTTAATTAATTAAGAATGAGTCATACCGATGCTAATAATCAGATTCTTTTCCAGAGGCTTTTTATTTTTACCAGTTACCAACTAAATATCTTTATCCTTTATGTTCATAAATTATATTGTTACCATTGAAAATATATATTTTAATAAGAAGTAGTATTGGGAAATAGAATAGTATATAAACTTAATGAACAAATCATTTATTTAGATTTATTATATGATTGTCATAAAATATAGTTATTGAAATGATCCAGACAAATGGTTTGTCATAAAATATGATTAAATCATTATAACATATAACCTAATATATACATATGGCTGCTGATTTGGGTGGTGCGTGTCGAGGTTTGTAGTGACGTCGTCGGCGTGGGTGTCGTCTTGGCATAAAGAATGACGTTCTAGGTCTCATAGGCCCTTCTGAGAACTTCGTCTCGTCAAAATGGATCTTGCTCTCCCTTCGGTCTTCTTACATCTGTGTTTTCGTCTTCAATGCCCTTTTTCCTGGTCTAGTTGTCCTGCCCTAGTTTTCCTTCCACCTCCCCTTAGAGGCGTTACCTTTTTTTTTTAATCTGATTCCTCATTGGCCATATAGGGGAAACACGCGTCTCCCCTAGGCCCGTGAGGTGGCGGGAAAGTTCTGGCGTGTCTACGAAGGGTTTCAACCTGCTTAATTGGCTTCTGTTCCTTCGGCATGTGGCAAGTACTGTGGAATACCTTAGTGTTAAAAGCTCTGATACGAGACCACTGTGAAACACAGGTGTCACTTGAAAGGTATCCCACCTTGCCCAGGTATCAGAACATATGAAAACAAAAACCCTTAATAATATTGATAATTGTTAATAGATTAATATATATCAGTGTAATACAAATGTTTTCAATTAATTTGATCTCGACTTGTTCCTATAGTTCAACGCACGTAGGACTTGGACATGTGTAGTATAAAAACTTATGGTATTGGGGACTTAAAACTTAAAAAGCGGGTGTGTGTTTCGCTAAAAAACTACAGATGGAGAGATTTTACATTATGAGGGTCCTGGGTGATCAAGGGAGATAAGCTATCAAACCTTGGTTACTGGAGCGGCAACGAGTCCGGCCTGGGGGTTGACTTATATTTTGTGGTGGTTACACAAAATGAAAACATGATCCATACTATAGTTAGAATATGTTGGTTTCTTCTTGATAACCCCCGTCTCTTCTTCCCCCCGCATGAGGGAGAGGGGAGAGTTTAAAGATTTAGCACGTTTAGTACAAACACTTTTCAGTATTTTGAGCTCATATTGTTTAAAAACATTAAAAGGATTTGATTGGATTATGTGGTCCATCAAACGTAAAAATTAGCTGAGCCACCAGCTGAAAAAATGGTTATATAACTAAAAAGGCAGACTAAAAAAAAAAAATAAATAAAAACAGGTTAGGGTTCACTACTGAGCACTATACTCTCATATTGGTTTCGCCATAGTCTGGTTATAATGCTACGTTGATTTAGAGCTCGTTTACGCCTTTGAGTTATCGGAAAGACAGAGAATGGGATTTAGCCTAAACCAGACAGTTCAGAAAATTCCCATTACTGTTGCTGAGTTTAAACTAAAATTCATTTCTAAGATTAATCAAAATACAATGATAAATGGGAACAACGATCATCATTACACTTTTCAAGGTGCAACAAAGACCGTCAAGGTGTATAAATGTACCAGTTGACGTGAAAGTAGCTTTAAGTACTTTTAACCATCACGCCAGAGTTGGTGCGACAGTAATTGCTGTCACGACGTCAACTAACTTGCAACATAGCAGCGACTGCCATATCTATAACCTTCCTGAGCTTAGACCAGGGGGTGGCATAACCCTAGTCTCCTTCAAAGCAAAAGTGAACTCCAAAAAGGCCATGTCCACGAAAAGAAAATTTACATTAAGGTTAATATGAATGTAAACGATTGTAACATATACTGAAACAAAAGGTAGCCAGTGATTGGCTCGTACTAATTCTCTACTCATCTGTCACGCCTCTGAAAGGCACATAGGGCCCGCCCTTTTTGGCTTAACTTTTTTTACCAGCTTACTCCTTTCCCCGGCTCGTCCTTCCTTCAAGGTTTGTGTTTTTTATGTGCCTTCAATTGTTCTAAACACCATGCTGCACTCTTTCTTTGTTACCGACATATTATTTAAAAGATTTGTATGGATTTGAATTCTAGTTGCTGAATCATGCAGTAAGTACTAATATACTTTTTCAAGGTATTTTATTAATTTACGTATATAATTTTAAACTAAATAAATATTTTGTTATTTAACTTAACTTTTTAATTTCAATTTTACCCTTTTGTTATTCGAAAACACCCAATATTACACAAGCCTGAGTCAAACACAACGCTAAATTACAACTGCGGAAAGCGGGTCCTAAGGAAGTTAACAGAGGCGTGGTGGTACCTTATACAATTGGTAGCGTAAGTGCTCCTCAGCTTGCTCAAGGTAAAGTGGGGTAGTTAGCAGAGTTTAATGGAGCGCTTGATCTCTCTTTGAGTAATGTTTGATAAAAAGGAGAAGTTCAAATTAAAAAAAAGGGGCGAAGGGACGAGGAAATGATGTAAGATTATAATAAATTAATAAACTTGTTCTTTAAAATTAAGTGAAACCACCTCTTCTGAAGGTTTATAATTAGGTACTATTGTTGAGAAAAAAAATTATAGAGTGGATTGCTAACTTGCAGATTATTTTTATAAATTTATGGAATATTTTAATAATGCGATATTCATATCTTAATGAATACCATATCGTGAGATTTTTTTATTTCATGTTTAATTACAACGGAAGTTTCGTGAGATTCCTTTTCATTTGTGTGTCCTCTAATCGAATCCTTGACAACAATTGCATATGGGATTACCATTGTTCTAATGAATACATGTGAAACAATACGTGTACAACCATTTCTTCAAAAACACATACAAACACACGCACCTATATATAAATGTATTATTAGGGCGGTAAATGTATTTAAGTTATAATTTCAATTTTTTTTTTTTAATGCATGTAGAGCAGTTAAGCTATCTCGCTTATTTTTTCGACTTATGCTACTTCTACTGTCTTTCCTAGATATGCTACCATGCATAAATAAATGACATTCCTCGATTCCTATTCCGGGCTTTCAAATTAGGAGGAAATATATGTCAATAATAATGTAAATAAGCAAGATAGTGACACATCCTACTTTCATTGAAATGAAAATCTGGGGCTCAGATTTACTTTGAGGTTAAAAGGAAATTCCACCATTGTAATCTAAACTTGTCGAAGGAAGCCAGCATAAGGTCCGCCTTTTTGGCTTCACTTTTCCTAGCAGCTTACCCTCTCCATTATACTCTCTCCTGGGAGTGGAGTGAAGGATATAACCACACAGCTGGCATGAGAAAAGATGTTGTGTAAAATATATTTTCCACTGTTGCAAATATTATTTTTATTTTTATTCCTCATTTATATTTATTTAAGTAATTCAAACTAATTTTGGTTTATTTTTAATATTCTACTTTTTTTTAAAAAATAATCTTATTGTTTAAATAAAATAAATTGTATCTATTTAAGTTTTAATCACTCTTTATTAATATTTTAAATGGCCAACGTTTTGGCCTATCTGGCCATCCATTTTAAGTTAGGGGTTGTTATAAGCGCCTGTTGATCTAGACGAAGAAGAATTATACTTTAGGAATATAAACTTTGATGAGACCACAATGACATACAAGACTTTTGCTCTCAACGCAACTTATGATGGATTAGGGAGGCAAGGAAATATCGAGAATAATTAAGAATTTCTAACAAAAATAGCTAGAAAAGTTGTGGTAGTTGTCAGGAATGTAATTTTAATAATAATTTGATATTTGTGACTGATAAACATTTAAAAAAATTGATATAAGCAGATCGTTTCGTGAATCATCTTCTGCCATAGAACTTTGTTACAATGCTCAAAAAGGTTAAGAGTAATAACAACTATGAAAGGACATATGATTA
>NW_027112099.1:204484-207564 GCF_000696795.3 Halyomorpha halys | reverse complement strand
TTTGATATGATAAATTCATTAGAGATCAGAAATAATAGAGTTAAACAAGAAACCTCCCTAATTTTTAAATGAATAATTTTTTTTTTATTTCAACTTTTAATAATAATGAATTGGTATCCAATTAGATGTAAAATATTAGACTAAGAAGGAAGTGATATAATATGATATCAATATTACAATTGAAAATGAAAACAACAATATTAGGTAATTATTAGAAATATAATAATGTTCATCAGTAAATGATCCCAAAACAATAATTTTATAATATTTAAAGAATAATTTGTACAATTATTTGGAACGAACAATTTCAAATTATACAGCCACAAGCAGGCCATGAGATGATTAAAATATGTTACATATTTTACATTTATATTACATAGTCATTTTTATGACTATGTAAAGAAAAACGAGCATAGAATATATATTATAGTTTTAATATCCACAAAGTATTTCAACGAGAACTAGTAGAGAACAATGAAATGGAAGAAAGGATCGTTAAGTGTAATCACCTTTTTGGCTTCTGAATCCTTTCTTTGAAACTGGACCTTTTCCAAAAGATCCCTCTGTTGGTTCATTCCAGTCCCTTGGGAGATTTTTAGTCAATGCCCGTACATTTCTCAGTCCAAATTTAAGCTGTAACTATGTATTGAGTTGGTCTCTTATCTTATTTTAGAGTTAAAAATCACTTTCAGATCGAAGTTTTTGCTGTTATGGATACGTAGTTTAATTAGGTATAGTGGTACAGGAAGTTGTAATTATGGTTATGAATGATTGCATTGTGAATTATTAGTTGGCGCATACTATTTGATGAGCCTTTGAATACAAAAGTAATTTAATTCAAATTTGGATTTGAAAAGAAAAAAAACACATCCTATTAACTTCTACATAAAGCTTGCCTCCGTGGGTGTGGCATTTAAAAAACTGTTGCTTTGAAGGTAAGTGTTGGGTTATGCTACCCTCCTAAATACGAGCAAAAATTCCCCCAAGTTGTAAATTTTAATTTTAAATTGACCTTCCACTAACTCTGTAAAACAGATTCGATACTTAGGACACCATCTTGACAAGAGACTTACTTGGAATCCACACACAAGACTGAATCGACAAGAAACTGCTCGTAGATTCCGATTTCTACAACACTTACTTGACAAACGCTCTAAACTTCCTATTCACTACTAAAAATTAGTATACACTACGATAATCAGACCAATTTGGACATATGGAATTGAGCTCTGGGGTTCTACCATACCATCAAATTCCTCCCGCATCCAATCCTTACAATCCAAAATCCTACGTAAAATCCTTGATGCTCCTTATTACGTTACAAATAAACTCATTTCCAAAGACCTTAACATCTCACTCGTTGCAGATTTGGCTCAAAACAGATATGCGTCTTTTCATTACAAACTCTTATATATATATATACATTTTTTTTTTACAGCTTGTTAGAAACCTCTGGTCAAATATTTGCTCGTTAGTCTGTTAAAGGGTTTTTGTGTTCTTCTGATGACTGTATTTTATTACTCACGACCTGGAATTTTTATTATTATATTATCATATGTATTATCTTATGATTTTCTAATAAAATCTATAAGGTAGACTGCTGGCTTTCTTTATAATTTTATCTAACATGCTAAGTAGCCATAAATTACTTTTGATTTCTCTAACATTAGTATTAATTAATATTATTGTTACTGTCAAATTTCATGTAACAGGGCACACTGAAATTCCAAAAATAACTTACCAATTTAGTCCAGAGCTATTGAATATTGCATAAACTCCCGCAAAAGTTGTGTTAAAACAACCCAGTATCAATTATAACAATTTTATAACCTAATTTTGCTTACACATTTTGTATAAACGGCGATGCTTTGATATATACCGTGATGTAAGCGGGGGCAGTTAATTCCAGTTAACTCTGAACCATCAGGTTTTCCCCAATTAAGGGAACCCTCTTTTACGGGCCTCCTGAAGCCACAGATTTGACTCAAAGCTACTATAAGATAATAAATAATTATCTGCCGGTATAAAATAACTGAATCCGGTATAACCGTTTCAAACCTAGATCATAGTAGCACAGTTGCCTTTCCAACTATGCCGCCCTCCTCACCTTTAGTAAGTATAGTCTAGTATAAATGTGATTATATTTAATTCACTACTTGCGAACGCCTTTTTATTTGAGCTGATCTTGTAGAAAATATTTTCAGACAAAGTAATATTGGTATTGAAAATTTGATAATCATTTAATCAATAAATATTTAGAGAAACAAGGATAAATTTTATTAAACACAATTTTGAGAAAAGAAAAACCTACTATGAAAAGCTATACTAAACTACCAGGCAACCAGATTCTTTTGTTAATTAATTTTTTTTTTAATACATCTTGTATCTATAAACACGAATATTTGAAATAAATTTATACCGTTTAGTAGTGATTTAGAAACATAGATTTCTCTCAACAACGATAACGGGTGGTATTTTTTCCAAATTTCAACCAAAATTCTTTACTATAAATTATTTTCTAATAAATAAAGTAAAAATTACAATGCTCTTCAAAATACTCAAAAATAACAGTTATTATATTTTTTATTTTTTTATATCAGGCGAAATAAAAAAGATATAACAATTTGTTTGATAAATAATGCAAATATTCCAACTCTTAACCATTGTATATTTCAAAGTAATTGGTCATTTCTTTAGCACAGGATTTTGGATTTTCTTATTTATATCACATATATTTTCGCATTGCTCTTGATTTCAATTATAATTTAGATTCTATAACTGGAAGATTGTTGTATTGTTTAGTTGGATTTAGTGAAAAATCTGTTCTCTATTGAGTATCTTTTGTACAGAAACTCATTTATTTGATCACAAAGTTTCGAGGCTATCTCCCTTTCTTCGGGTTCGCTACAATTTAAATTACATTTCTTTTTATTTAGTTTTTAAATTGAATTTACAAGCAAGCTTTATTATATTTTTAATAGTTGTCGTATTTTTCAATTATAATGTTGATATTACTTTAATATAATTAAAGTACAATTGAACAAATGGGACATTTTTAAATTAAAAAATTGACTGTACAG
>NW_027112099.1:197106-204419 GCF_000696795.3 Halyomorpha halys | reverse complement strand
TTTGATATGATAAATTCATTAGAGATCAGAAATAATAGAGTTAAACAAGAAACCTCCCTAATTTTTAAATGAATAATTTTTTTTTTATTTCAACTTTTAATAATAATGAATTGGTATCCAATTAGATGTAAAATATTAGACTAAGAAGGAAGTGATATAATATGATATCAATATTACAATTGAAAATGAAAACAACAATATTAGGTAATTATTAGAAATATAATAATGTTCATCAGTAAATGATCCCAAAACAATAATTTTATAATATTTAAAGAATAATTTGTACAATTATTTGGAACGAACAATTTCAAATTATACAGCCACAAGCAGGCCATGAGATGATTAAAATATGTTACATATTTTACATTTATATTACATAGTCATTTTTATGACTATGTAAAGAAAAACGAGCATAGAATATATATTATAGTTTTAATATCCACAAAGTATTTCAACGAGAACTAGTAGAGAACAATGAAATGGAAGAAAGGATCGTTAAGTGTAATCACCTTTTTGGCTTCTGAATCCTTTCTTTGAAACTGGACCTTTTCCAAAAGATCCCTCTGTTGGTTCATTCCAGTCCCTTGGGAGATTTTTAGTCAATGCCCGTACATTTCTCAGTCCAAATTTAAGCTGTAACTATGTATTGAGTTGGTCTCTTATCTTATTTTAGAGTTAAAAATCACTTTCAGATCGAAGTTTTTGCTGTTATGGATACGTAGTTTAATTAGGTATAGTGGTACAGGAAGTTGTAATTATGGTTATGAATGATTGCATTGTGAATTATTAGTTGGCGCATACTATTTGATGAGCCTTTGAATACAAAAGTAATTTAATTCAAATTTGGATTTGAAAAGAAAAAAAACACATCCTATTAACTTCTACATAAAGCTTGCCTCCGTGGGTGTGGCATTTAAAAAACTGTTGCTTTGAAGGTAAGTGTTGGGTTATGCTACCCTCCTAAATACGAGCAAAAATTCCCCCAAGTTGTAAATTTTAATTTTAAATTGACCTTCCACTAACTCTGTAAAACAGATTCGATACTTAGGACACCATCTTGACAAGAGACTTACTTGGAATCCACACACAAGACTGAATCGACAAGAAACTGCTCGTAGATTCCGATTTCTACAACACTTACTTGACAAACGCTCTAAACTTCCTATTCACTACTAAAAATTAGTATACACTACGATAATCAGACCAATTTGGACATATGGAATTGAGCTCTGGGGTTCTACCATACCATCAAATTCCTCCCGCATCCAATCCTTACAATCCAAAATCCTACGTAAAATCCTTGATGCTCCTTATTACGTTACAAATAAACTCATTTCCAAAGACCTTAACATCTCACTCGTTGCAGATTTGGCTCAAAACAGATATGCGTCTTTTCATTACAAACTCTTTACCCATCCTAACCCATTAATTCTTAATCTTTCATCCTTAACGATCCCTGATGATCCTCCGAGGCGTCTGAAAAGAAGATGGCCACGGGACCTTCTGATTTAAATTAATCCTTGAAGTACCACCAATGGGTGGTTCCTTCCCAAGATTTTCAAGTGTATGTGAAACATACAACATATTTACTTATAGTATTTAATATTTGTGCAGTTGTAAATCACCTTCAATAAATACAAAAAAAATTGACCTAATTCATATAATTTGAAAAAAATGTCCAGCCCTCAAATTTATCTGACTTATAAGAACATAACCCTCTTATGTATCATACTATAAATCAAGTAAAAAAAAACAAACATAAAATTATGGAATTTGTGTGGCTTGGTATCTGAAGAAACATAAACCGAAATCAGAAAGAATGATACTTCACACAATAATTGGAAAGATTTAAAAATAAAACAGGAAGACAGATTCGTTTGTCGCGAAAACATTTATCATAACAAGACTAAATCATGAAATAACAATAATTAATTTTTTTTTGTAATTAGTTAAGTTTTTATGAAGATTTAAACATTTTTTCTCTACGTTGGTTATAGAAGAATTGTTGTTATGCAATAATAATTAAAATATCACTATTAAGGTGGTTTTCTATGATGCTGTAGTGGTCTCACTCAGTCTCCACTGGATTTCAATAACAGTGATGCGGCTGGAAGATAAATCCTGGGATCTTTATTACTTGAGCTTAGTTTTCTATATATTATGTATAGATTCTGCTATAATATTGTGTTACTATTGTTGTTATCAATTTTTTTTTAGTCAGTATTTATGGTACGAATGATTAATAAGAAATATAATACCTAATGCACTTTATTGTATCAGCTTGTATTAATAATCTTCAAAGCTAATAATTATAATTATTGCTAATAAATAATTAAAAGCGTTCCATTAAAAATAACAGCTAAAAATATATTTCATCGAAAATATGAAAGATTCTGTATGTAAAGAAATTCAGATGAGTCTCTGATACACTCCTATTTCCCTTTAGGTACGATATAACTTTAAAACCGAATTTATAACCCTACAAAGTTTTATCTTCCCTCGCGAGCGGCTCAGGGGTGTTTACAAAAAATAACTGATAAATATATAAGTTTTTATTGCTCCTATCAGGGTCAAAAGTTGGTTTGGTCGGGATATTACCTGGTGTTTTATAAGAAAAATTTTCCAAGCTGCCTCTAGTGATATCCTTAGATTGAAGAATTTGGCTGAGGTAGGAAGTTTAAAAGAGTTTGATCCAATCCAATTAAATACAAATTTTTTTTGTTTCGGTGCTTATAAAAATAAATTTATTAGAATTGATGAATAGTACCTACCTAATGTTTTGTTCACGAAAAATGATGGATTAAGATAATTACCCGCAGGCTAGCAACATTTCAGTTATAATCTAATCTTAAATTATAATTGATGTGAGAAAAAGGAATCCAATATTAAAATAAGTTGTTTAATATCCTTCAACAGTGAATTAAATAAAAACCTATCTGGCTATTATTATAAGAATTGAATATCTTCTTTGACCTTTTCAACATAGAGGATGTTCGTAGGCGTATAACAAAGAAGAAGTTTTAGGATATTTCATCATGATAATATACACCGAGCACACATATGCATGTAAGATGAAACCTTGTGCTCATGAATTTCGACTAAAAACACTGTAGCATAAATAAGCTCTACCAACTCCCCCTTTTCCCGATGCGCGTATGGCCCTTACAGTTTAATAACTCCACGCGAAATGACACGAGCTTAACTGACAACCTAGGGAACAAGTTGGAGCATATGTTATGATGATAACCTCTTTTATTTTTTGAAGTCATTCGCATTATTTGACGCTGGTGCTATGGTTATATTACTTTTTCTGTTACTGAGAATGACAGAACAATTGCTTATTTTCTGAATGTCATTTTGAAAATTATTAATATAAGAGTTAGATCGATTCTTGACCGTGTGTATTAATAGAAAAGGAAGATGATCTGAGTGAGTTAAAAGAAAAACTCAATTAGTGATTAAACTATTTATGTTGAGCCAAGGTTTCAGCCTACGTGGCAGGGCTTCATCAGGCCTAAAAAAGATACAAAAACTTTAATGGTGTAAACATGTGCGAGAAAAGAAAATGAAAGAATAAAAAGGTGTACAATGAAACGTAAAAACTAAAAATAATAAAAAAAGTTAATAAACAATTAATGGAAAAGGATATAATTACAAATAAAAAGAAGAAATATGAATTAAATTACAAACTAAGAGATCGAAAAAAAAAGGGATAAGAATAAAATTAACGTACCATACAGAGCCAAAGTTTTTACATCCTGTCAACCAGTTCACTTTTATTATTCTTATTTAGTTTTTACGTTTCATTGAACATCTTTTTAATTTGAAAGATTCTTTTCTCATTCATGTTTACATCAAGTTTTTGTATCTTTTTTAACCTAGATGAAGCCCTGCTAAAATCTATTAATAAATGGATTAATGACTATTTGAGTTTTTCTTTGATTGTACCTGGACCATCCTCCTTTTCTATTATTAATATTATTATTTGAGGCAGTAAATACTATTTTTTTTTAAATTTTATAATGATCGGTCATTGTTATGAAAAAAATCGCCGTTTTTTGGATGTTATTAAAAGACTTCAATTCTTGCTCCTTGCTCCTTACTTCTTACTACATCACCGGTAATGTGCTGAGGCCTTAACTATTATTTCTTATCAACGGCTTGGACCATTTAAAGAAAAATACTACATATGATCCTAACAAGCCGGATTATAGTGATAATAAATATAAATATAAAATAAAAAAGATTAAGCCAAAGCAACGTCCTTCAACATCATAGTTCAGTTCATAATTTGGTTCAAACAGTTCTGTCTTATATCCAGTAAGTGACTATCGAGCCCTGAGAAACATATTAGGCTGTTTACTGAATTACTAAGAGTGGAAAATCACTGCTAATAATGATAAACAATAAAAAAAAATTATTTTTTTGCTCTATGAGATCATTCCATTGCACTGCACGACCTTACTAATTTGGACAGAGCCTTTAGCCAGATCAATGCATTTGACCCGATCACCAGAAATAAAGGCGCACGAGTTTCATTCACCAAATAGAGATAATATTAGGATAAATTTACCTGTCTTCTTTTTTTACTTAAAAATTTTTACCTTTACTTTCGAAAGGCTGATTCTGAAAATTGCCTATTTTGAACGGTAAATGAATCATTATATTAATAGTCTAAAAATAGTTTAAGCATGAATCTATTCCTTATATTGTATTTTTGTTCAGAATCAGTTTCACACATTCGCAACTAACGTGTCAATTTCCATACACTAACATGAACATCGCAACGCATTCTAAATCATCGAAAACCATTCACTTTTTTTTTTTTTTTTTAATTTTGCAGTAAGCATTTTGTAGTTAACAAAATTATTGTATTTATAATAAAAAAAGCTATTTTGAAGAATAGAAGCCAATGTGATTTCTCCATTGAGCTTACTTATTATCAATAATTAATTATTCAGTACGATTATTGATTTTTATGTATGGATATACGGTTAATGCTTTCTATTCATGCAAAAGTTGATCTTTACGTTACTAAACAAAGAAAAAAATGGATTGAAAGGACAGAAGAAAGTCATATTTCAGAAACAGGAGAAGGCAACTATGATTTATAGTCCTACCTGATGCCGATGCATTGTTCAACATCGGACCATTCTCTCCTCTCTTGCCATTCAATAACAGAATCTTTGTTCGAAACCATTCAGCTGGTTCTGCAAATACTAGCTAGGTTGGCAGAAGCTATTGTGATTTCTGTAGTCTAGTGTTTTTCAGGCTGGACAATAGTAGAAGAAAAGAAAATCTAACCACAGAACAATTAGCCAGTTACTTCTTCAGCAGGTGGCTCTATTTGTGATTCTATTCAATCCAAACTAAAATACCATTTTTAAATATTTAAACACTTTGGCATTAAAATAGTCATAAATCCATTAACAATGTAGTGAAGACATATTTTGTAACGATTAATGTATTAGCTTAAAGAACTGTAAATTAACTTTATCTTAGCTGGTACATTCCAAGGATCAATACTGGGCATTATAATTTAGACTACGTTTTTGTTAGCACCAAATATTGACTAATACTTATCAAAGATTTTTCCGCTACTACAATTCGTTAAAAGGGTAACATTATTTATGAATTTATAAAATTTTGTAACAAAATAATACTCCATAGGTTGCACCGACAGTGGCCCCGAGACATTCTGGGCAATGCCTAGCTCCTGCAGTGAAGTTATGAATGTATTCCGCTCAAGCACTATCAATGTCTTTTAATACTAGTGAAACATCCGGGAGAGAAATGCCAAGATATCGTGGAGCCCTTCTTTACCTTCGGGGTAGAGCTTGATACAAAGCTCCCAAGGCTGAATGTAAATATTGCATACAGGTAAACATTTGTATTAGATGTATTCATTTTATTTTTACTTAAACGTAGCTTTCTTTGTCTTGTATATAAATTAATTTGATGTAATATTTTGTTCTTTTTTTTTTATTTTGTTACCATTATTGTTTTCATTTAATTTTTTTTCTTTGTGTATAAATATATATAATAATAAATAATTGGAGGTCTAATACTGTCCTTGATTGCGGTAGCTAACATTATTATCCTTCTATAAATACTATTACAAATATTAAATAAATGATTCTGTAAAATCTTATTATATTTTTTTAAAATGATTTTCTCACCTTGACTGTCTATCATATCACATTAACATTTTTCTCACCTTGAAATTAAAATTTTAAAATCCTAAGCAGTTGGTGCCTAATTTTTTTTTCTCTCCTTTCTTCAACATACCGATTAACAATAGAGTTGAAACATCATTTTAAAACTTTGATCAGAAAGAGATGTTGGGTCTTGTTTTTATGGCTGCCATGTCATTGTGGGATCACTGGGAATGAAAAGGCAGACTTGCAGGAAAGACTCGCTATAAAGACGGGTCAAGTCGTAACATCATCAACATGCAAAGATGTTATTTCTTGGATAAAAAAAATAGATGGCAAGAGTGGCAAGACGAATGGTTCATCACGAGAAATAACAAGTTAAGAATGGTGCAACAGACAGTGAAGCGTCCAACCAAAAACTTGAATGTGCTACAGAGAGAAAATGTTGTATTAACTTTTTAACTTTTTAAAAATAATTAATATCTATGATCACACATAATCTAACTCTATTTCCAGCATGTATAAGTGGAGGCATAATTTAATATAGTAATTTCATCACTACGCCAATTCAAATTGTAACTTTATAAAATGTAAGTTGTAATTGTTATTATGTAATTGCAATTGTAAATTTATAATTTTAATTGTAAATTTGTAACTTTCTTACTTTGTAATTGTAACTTTGTGAACATGTCAATTGTAATCTACTTTGTAAATCCAGTATAAATGGCCCTAGTGGTTGGAACATTTAAATAAAAAAAAATACTATTACAAATAACAATTAGGATCAAATTTCCCAACCATATTTAAATATATTAATTTTCCATCATGTTTTAAAATTTTTATTTACTTCTTATGAAAGTAAAAACAATAGGTTCCTTTTCTATTCAGAAATAACATCGTATCTACAAAAACCCTAAATCCCAACGGTATTGTATATCGGTTTTATGTTTAAGTAACTCTTTGAGTAAAATAACTTAATTTACTCAACAGATCTCGTTTTTAGGGCAACTCTTGTAATGAAATTGACCCATATTTTGTGTTTTAAGTACTTGAATATCAAACTATTTATCAAATGACACTCTTGTTACAATTTTATCCTTTACAATAATAAGCATGTTAATATCCCTAAAGGAATTTGTTTGTTTAATCTTTTAAATT
>NW_027112099.1:179404-191476 GCF_000696795.3 Halyomorpha halys | reverse complement strand
TGTTTGTTTAGTTTATAGGAGTTCCTTTGGAGAAGAAAATCTTAAAATGGCTGTATAATCGTTAAACGGTACATTAATAATATAAATAATTTTAATTAAAAAATATAATAGTGAAAAAAGTGGATTGAGCAATTTAAATAATTGTTGACATAAAGGCATCTGGAGAATTAATTTCTCAGGCATTAAAACTTTACAAGGAAATATTAAAGGCTATTTAAATTTATCCCTTTGGCTTAGTGAAGTAACTGCTATGACGGGCCATTGAAGCTCAACTCCGAGGCAACGAGAGCTCACTTCTTTGTCCTACATTTGCTGATCCAGCAGCCGTCAACTGTAGCTGAATGTGGCCAGCTGTCAACTCCAGAGGTCGTTATTTACAGATACCCCCTGAGATCGTCAGAGAGAATTTCCTTTTACATTTTATCCTTCTTTTATACAGCTAAATTAAATGGATTTCAACACCTTTATTATGGCAATGAAACCTCAGAGATAATAAAATACTGATGAAATTACCTTAAGATGGTACTCCTTCTATTGGTAGGTAATTTTATCATTTTTTCCATTTTATCTGCTTTTCTTGAAGATATGCACATCTTAAATAATGATTATTTTACAAGAGAAGCCTATAAGCATTCAAAAACATTTATGCCAAACTTTTTTCTATTATTTACATATTTCCTCAAGGCAGTATCCTTGGTCCCATCCTCTACACCGTCTATACAGCTGACATTCCAACCAATCCTAACACTATCCTCACCACGTATGCCGATGACAAATGTGTGCTCGCTGATAATAATAACGCAATAATTGTATCCCAAAATCTCCAATCCCATATCACAGCCCTCGAAGAATGGTGTAGTGGGAGGATTAAGATAAATTCCAACAAATACCATCAAATCACCTTTACCCTTCGTCGTAAACATACTGACTGCCCTACAGTTTCATTTAATGATGTTACTGTTACCCCTATTGAACAGATCCGCTACCTTGGACTACGTTTGGACAAACGATTAACCTGGAATCCTCACATAAGACTGAAAAGACAGGAAACTGCACGTCGATTTCGACTATTACAGCACTTACTAGACAAACGGTCTAAACTTCCAACACATTACAAAATACTGATCTACATGACTGTAATAAGGCCAATCCTGAACATATGGAGTTGAGCTTTGGGGCTCCACTAAACCTTCGAATTCCTCTCGTATTCAATCCTTACAATCCAAAATCCTTCGTAAAATCCTCAATGCTCCTCACTTTGTCACAAAGAAAATCATACATAAAGATCTTAATGTTCCCTATGTAACTTCCTTCTATTATAAACTCCCTAACCACTCAAACTCCCTAATTTCTAACGTTGCATCCTCTTCCATTCCTGACAATCCTCCGAGGCGCCTGAATAGAAGATCGCCACGAGACCTGTTAATGTAAAACGACATGCTATTGTAAATAGCAATAAATAAATATTTAAAAAAAAATTATTTACACAAATATAAATTATACATCTGTGTCTCCTAGAACAAAATTTACTTATTAACCGTATTGTAAGAATACTTAAATCATTTTCCCGACCCATTTTTCAAAATGTGCAGGTCTAAACATTTGTTTTTACAAATCTTGGACTTAATCAAGTTATATTTCATTATAGTATTAGTAGCAGTATAGCCAAGAGATGCTATAGAACAGGGAGAGACAACTTCTCTGGTGGTAGTGGTGTTGAAGACGGCTTCAGACTGTAGAATTTGCGAGAACGTCTACCAAGGGGACAGTGCCTAGCCCTCTTTCAGGTTTTGGTTGAGAAGCGATCGCTCTGAAAAGTGGGTTAGCACAGGCCTTCAGCCCATCGAAGAACTTTATGTGGCTTTGGCAAATAAATACGGAGGGAAGCTGGTGATATTCGCGAAAGCACTGTTCCTGGCCATCTGAAGCGTGATGCCTCTGAGAATTAGCCGAAGAAGGGAATTCTAGAAACTCTGCAACTTGTCAAGCTTGATCTTGTAATATTGTCGCACCGATGGTGCACCATTGAGCAGAGTCGAGCGTATTACTGTCATGTTGATTTGTATGTATAGGCATAGAGGGAGTTGCAGAGAAGTGAGGAGGTGATACAGCCAATGCAACATTTGCCGAGCCAGCTTAAACCTCTCCCTGGCGTGACTGGAGAAGGCGAGAGGAATGTCAATTATCACGCCGAAGTAGAGAATGGAGTTGGATATCTTTATAACTTAATCGTTTATAACGAACTGCTTGGGGATCCTGTTCTTCGTGCATTTCTGAAATTACTTCACTATTGTGTACTTATTCGCCAGCCGCTCTCCGCTTTGCTTTTCTGTCATACGTAACAAGTTATTTCTGTTGATTTAAACTCAAAAATCGTAAAACACAGATCCTAATATGTTACTATTTATGAGAATAAATGCTTCTAACTTACCTCAAAACAGAATGTGTTACTATGCCAGAAAACGATTCGAAAAAACCTGTTGAAAATAATGAAAAACTTCACTTATACCGTTATTTAAGAAAGAATGAGTACAGTTTAATACCAGCACATCTATTTTCAAGTTGGTATTTATAAAAATAAAGATGTGATACTCTCTATCTTGGTGCAACTACTCTATCTTTGAAACACGTTATGCGAGAAACTGGAAAATATAACTTATTCATTAATCCTATATTTTAACATTTTCTCTTATTTCTCTCGCCCAATTCTAAAAAAAAACAAAAAACAAGTAGAGTAGCGTTATGATATATGTAGTGCAAGTATTTTATTATTTGTTTTTTGAAATACCTAAAAAATAAATAAATTTTTAAAAAAAAGTTCGTAGACGCTTTTTTTTTTTTTTTACTATTTCTTTTATTCGCAACTGTAAAAGCATTTTTACAACCAGCGAATGAGATGTACAGAGAATAAATAAGTTGTGAAGGCATGAAGGTTAAGGTAAGGTCATCCATCCAATTATGTCTCTCCATTAAAATTTAAATTTAAAAATCAATTTAAGAGGTCCCTATTCCAGCTCCTTTGTAAACGTCGTCTCGTATCTGGTAAGTCAACTTTATTAGGTAATTTAAAAACTTTAATTTTGTAGAAAAATAATGTTTGATAAAAACTAAAAATTGGTAGTTAATGATGAATAAAATGTAGTCCTGTAAACTGATCATATAGTAATTTAACTAGTATTGTTGTTGTATTGTATAATATTTAAAAGAAATGAAAAACCATAAGGTTGCTGAAAAAGTAAGTAAGAACATTTTTAACTTACTGCAAGAAGGTAAAAAAAAAAATTGACAAATATACTATTCTTAGAAAGTATTCGGAATAAGTGAGCTATTTTTTATATTAATAAGGGAAAATAATAAAACAACATTCTGGATAGGTCATTTACCATGGCGGTTCCTTACTGGAAATAATAAAACCGAAGGGCCATTTTCTTTTCCATTTTTTTCCTGGAGTAGTAGATGACTTCCATAATGGAGGGCATTATAATTCCGCAACGTCACAACTTTACAAATGGTGGAATTAGGTCGCTACATTTATCAAAACACAACTGGTGAACGATATCCGCTTAATGCATTATTGGGGCCATTTGTTTTCTCCGGGTTCACAATGCGTATCGGCTTCAATTGCCTATGGCCTATTTCAAATAACATCCGACGACAGCGAAATTAATTGTTGAATAGAATGTTTTAACTGCTCAATTAATTTAGTTTTGAAATGTGTTCATCGCTTTTATTGACTTGCTGGTACTTATGACTGTAGTGGAGGAGAAAAATCCGGAATATGGGCCTTTTGGTCCTGATGCCAACCCGAGAAGGTGGTTACCACTTGGTACTGACCAAAGAGGGGGGGAGGGAGGGACCTATTATTTATTTCGCGGTACTTCCACGAAATAATGCAATAGAATATTTATTTAAAGTACAATGATCTAACGTGAAATCCCCAGATAATTCTTCACTCACAGTCAAAACAAAAATTCAGACCTTAAATGACTTAAAAAATATGTCACTAAAGCTTAAAATAATTAATAAGAAAAATATATTTATATAGTTTTTAATTAATTAACTATTTATTTTTTATAAATAAATATAACTACTGGTCATCAATTGGAGCTTGCTTTCTCAGAGACTTCTACGGGCAGAAAAAAAAGAGATTTTAAATCGGAAAAATACTAACAAAGAATTGGACTTTCGATTTATGTGTAGTTTGTAACTACTCTGTGCAGATTTCTATGGAATCCAGGTTACCTTTATCATTAGATTTGTGTGGTATTCTTATAAATTTTACCCCCCAATTGACTTAATGATCACCGTATCTAAAAACAAAAATGAATTTGATAATAGTGGTTATCTATATGTTGTATATGTGCAATAAGGCTGGCTAAAAAAAAAATTACTGTGGTTCTAAAAAATAATTTTTTCTAAAACATGAAAACATTTAGCTTTTTGTGAAGGACTATGAAAAATAAAGTACTATTAACCGTGAAATATGTAAATTGTCTTTCATACACATTGAATGATCAACATTTCCAAAAATATTGCGCAGTAACAATACAACAGTATGACAATCCGTTTACCATCTAGAACCTTAAGCTGAAAATATAATATTACAGGCTCGAGTTCTTCAACACCATTTACAGAGAGGACGGGACGTGTAATTAATATGATTCATCTTCATGAAATGATTTTTTAAAGTGCGATAACTTATAAAAACTCATACCTTCATGCCCTCAATCCTTAAAAGGTGTACTGTAAAATATTTACTATTTGTATAAGAATCTTATAAAAAATATTTTGCTATAAAAATACACAATAAACCAACTATCCGTACTACAATTTCATAAAATATTCCCAATATATTTTTTAAAATAAATTCAATAGAAGTAATATTTTTCCTAAAAACAGGACCCTGTTGAGATATTATGCAGGTCGGACACAATGAGATACCCGTCTCCGAGACACGAACAATCAGTAGCAGGCCTCATAGGCCGTCCAACCAATCAGCAAGCACACAGCCTACCGTTCTGTAATAAGCATTGTTAATCTCTCGTCAGGACTGAGTACAAAATTAATTCCAGCCAATCTATTGGTTGTGCCAGAAGTGATTAATGAAGGAATATAGGTATTTCGAAAGGGCTGAATATATATATAACCGTCAAAGATGTCTGAAATTAACGGAAATGATAAGAATAACCAAAAAGTCCACATGAACTGTAATAAACTGAAAATTTGGCTAGTCGGATTTTCGTTAAAAAGATAATAATATCTAGGAAATATTTTAATTTAGGTGATTATAAATTTTAAAAAAAGTTATTTAATTTGTATTTTGCAAAACCGTAATGTATATTTAATGTACTAAACCATCAGGGTTGTATTAATTAAGTTTACTTTTGAAAGATAATTTCATTTTATTATACCTTTATTAAATTGTTTTACTTAGGTGCTTATATTTTATAAATATAAAGTGTATTTTACTTATTAGATTTTTTTTCTGAAAACTCCTGATACCTCCAGGGAACAGAATTTTACAACTCATGATTGTTTTTAAATAGGAAGTGAATCTCTCAAAAGAAGGTACGGACGTAGTAATACCGATTTCAGTAAAGCGTTTTTTGTTGTAATACCATCTGATTGCTTTTAATAGACAAATCTACGAGACTTCATATCAGTGCGCCCCTGAAACCGAGAAAAAAAAATGCTAACGTAATTATAGAAACTTTTTAATATCCCCGTACTTTTTCTATGCATGGGTTTAAACCTTATTACAAGGCAAACGTTTGAATCATAAAAAAAGTTTGAAATTATTTTGAATTTTTAAAAAAAATCACGAAATCCTAAATGGGCCCAAAATTATGTGAAGCTGGCTAATAAAATCTTTTATAGGAATAAACTATTCATATTCATTTTTAGCGTCCTTAAAATCCCCTGAATACCAATAAAAATCTATGTAAACCTACAGGAAACGGATATATGTTTCTAACAACGAATAAAATATTCCATTAATTGCAAACTCTAGTTTTAACTGATACTATTTAAAAAACATTGCAATAAACTGGGTTGTTAGCTTTCCTTCTTAAACATTGTTATGAATTATTTATCAGTGCAAATTACTATTAAATGAAAAAATTAAGTTTTTTTACAATTTCATTGAAAATTGTGATATGCCAACCGAAATTAATGATGAAGCTTTTATGAGTAATATCTTAAATCAAAAAAGATAATTTAGATTTTGATCCTGAATTATAAGACATCTCAATTTTTCATTTTTTTGTGAAATAATGATTTCGAATATAAAGTAATTAATTCATATACTAAAACATTCCGTAATAAATCGTATTGCTTTTTTTTTTTTTTTTTAATTTTATATTTATCAACAACCCAGTCATCCCATATATCTCTGGCTATATAACATTTTCAGGCAACTAAAACTTAGTTCTGAACTCAGTACATAATTAAAGATCTATTGCTTTAATAAAAAATTTCCAGGAATCCAATTATTTGAACTTAAGTGCTGCTTAATAAAGAATTATCATTATTACTTACACGGAATTTCGAAAGTAAAACGAAACAAAGGATAAAAAGAAAGAAAATGACCTAAAAAATATTATTAATAATGAATTTTCTTTTTACTTAAATATTTCACTGATCTTTCATTATGTGATTCATCCTTTCATTTCTATAATAGAAAAGAAGACCTTTGAACGCAATTTTTTCAATCACTTGATCGATGTCAAACTGAATTCAAAATCCTTTTCAATTTCATGGCTGAAAAAGTACTGAAATTCAAAGAAGGCACAAGGGATTTTTTCTCTTATTGTTCAATAAAGCTCCTTATACTTTTAAGAATCGATTTTCTAATCAACTAGGGCGTGAATCCATTTAGGCCTGTCATCTATGGGCTGCATTCTTTGATAGGATAGTTCAAGTCATTATGGACTTTAAGTGGAACTTCTCTCTTTGAATCTCGGATCTTAGTTTGTGAAAGGCGAACTTCAAGGGCTCGGTTGTCCAAACCTAGAGAACCGAAAAACAAGTGGAGAAGAATCTTTCCTTTTATATTCTAGTTCCTCTCTAAAACCCGATGAAAAATTATGTAATTCTAAATTTATATTAATATATTATATATTATTGTAATCAATCAAAAATTATTTTAGGATTTTGAAATTTTTTTTATTCAGTTTGATTTTAATATAAAATTGAAATCACCGGTCAAGTAGAGGAGGTTTATTAATATGTTGTATTTCACATTTAACATAATAGTGACCTATATTTTAAGGTTTAAGAACTAATTTAATTTTTTCTAAATATATATGTCTTTTACGGTTAAAATCTACAAGATTCTTATACGACAACTATATTGTAGATATCTTAAAGCTTCTTAAAAAGCAATCTTCGGGATTTTACAAACGTTGCATACATTTATCATTTTTACAGCGACTTACCCAAATTTACAAAGTGATATTATATGAGGAATGTCAAAAACTATTAGATAGGCACAATAATCTGAGTGTCTAGTATTTCTTATGTCTTGATTTGTCTGCGTCTTATCTAAATATTTTTCAACCCAAAATTGTTTTTAACCTAGGCAATTACTGCTGTATTCATTGCTTTTATTTTTAAATAAATAAATATTAAACTTTTTTTAAATCAAATTCTGATAACTTCACGCAAATGAATATTGCAAAATCTTCAAGATAATATCCAATCTCTGACACTATCTTCAGCTTTGAATTGACAGTTACTATTCACTACCTCTAGCTGAATGTTTCCCTCTTAGCTAGTTGAAATAATGTATTGAAACTTAAAAATGGGGAGCCCTTTTAGTGTTAGATTCTATTTCATTTCCCAATCACCTCATTGTTATAAACAGTATACGGTCTATAACTCTTGTTATTCATTTTAATCATTAAAAATCAATAAAAAGTGACATTATTGGCGACTACCAGTAAAAACTATTTCCAAGGAGTAACACTGTTGTACTAACTTGCTTTCGAAACTCTCAAGAACAAAAACTAGGTACTAGAAAGCAAAACCACAAAAAAAGTACTGTTGTAGGTATTGAATATTTTTTCATCTCTTCGAAATCGAGCAAGCTTTCCCAAATCTGGTATATTATGGTGTCATTAGAGAACTAATGAATGAAGCAACGTTTGTGAAATCGTCAAGATCTTACTTAGAAAATATATAACGTTAGATTCTACAGAATGATTCTGAAATTTACTTATTTACAATCTTTTAGAAAAATTATTTTATTATTTTTTTTTTATCTCCCTCCCTTGCCATTTCTGGCATACGGGGTGCTGGAACAGTGGGGTAGTGCGCGCTGGGATTGCGCATGCCACTGCTTCCAATGATCTTCATCCGTTCGGTAGGCCCTTCTGGTGCGCATCTGTCTGGGTGCCTCCTGCAGTTACCAGCCTGGTCCAGCCCTCCTGGTCTCAGTCTGGGTCAGCTTCATCTTCTTCTGGTGGCTCGCCGATGTTGGGCGGTCAAGTCCTTCCCATTGTGAAATGTGTTGGCCCCACCACCTCCTTCCATCCGTAAATAACTCCCTGAAGAAGGGATAATTCTCTTCTTCCATCAACCAGAGAAAGTCCGACTCGGCGAGGGCAAAAATCTCGGTCTTTCTCAACAGTCGGGCTCGGTGTCCTTCCATGGCGAATCAATCCACTATTACGTATTTTGCTGTTTCAGGAACTCCGGACGTGGGGCACCGGGGGTGGATGTTCTTTCCAAAGCTCTGCAGCTTTCCCCAAAACCCACCGTGTCCTATTAGGATCTGTGAGACCCAATAGTCTGGGATGACCAATTTAGTCTTCAGTCTGGAAAGGACGGTAGGGAATAATTTATTTAGAACTAACCCGTTGGTTGTTAGTTTTGGTAAGGTCTTGTTTTTCTAGAGAGTCATACCTTGGGTATAATGTGTGGGTCTGCACCAGTGGGGCTCCTTTTCGTGAGGTTTGAAATATCATATAGTTAGGTTTATAATTTGGTTAATAATAGATTGTATCGATAGTGGTGAAAGGATGATAATTTTAATAGATAAAGCAAGATGTATAGATAATTATAATAATTAAAGGCTGATTATTAAGTTAGTCTTATTGATGAATTTAATGACTCTTTCTATTACGGATTCGTCTATTTCTTTTTGTTTAGCAGCTTTGTCGGCCATCCTATTTCATATGATACCAACATGTCCGGGGGCCCTGATTTACCTATTTGTTTTAACATTATTAAGTATTCATAAATTCGTTGAACGAGAAAGTGAGCCGAATACATTATATCTAGTCCTTGAAGAGCGCTAATGGAGTCCGATATTATTGCTATATTGTAATTTGTCATGCAAAAGTAAAGGGCAGATGCTACGGCATTCAGTTCTGCAGTATAAATATTAGAGAGATGATGCAGTTTTCTCTTATGGGTTGTGTTTGGTGTCACAAAGCCGAATCCTGTTGCGTTATCTGACTTCGAGCCATCTATATATATATAGTGGTAAGTGCTGGTAGAGTTTGTAGCAGTTCTCGGAATATTTATTGATATCTTGACGTTGTTGTATTTTGTTTGCGGTATTTAGATAGCTGGAGATTTACATTTGGACGTTGGCAGGTCCGGGGAGGGGGGGGGTTATTTCTTTTAGTTCTGTGCCAATGATCGATAATCGTTCAGCGAGAGGTAATGTTGTAGTTGTCTTCTGTTGGAACTGTCTAGATAATTTATATTTGAAAATAGCATAATAGCTAGCCCGTCCACATAGAGCATCACCTTTATTCCTCTAGGCATGTTTTTTCCTAAATCATTATTGCCCAGGGCAAATTAGGTTGTGCTGAGAACACATCCGTGTGGTACTCCAATTATTTGTTCAAAATTACCGGGGAGATGATTTCCTATTCTGAATTTGAATATCCGTAGGGACAAAAACTGCTTGATAAAAGTTATGAGATTACCAATGAAATTTAAGGATATACGTTTTTTTCCATTAGTCTTTCTGCTTGTACAGTCGAAGGCTTTAACCATATCGATGAAAATCACGATTGCTTGCCGCCTTTCTACAAAACTATATTTTAGTTAAGCTTATAGCTGAACTAAGTGGTCGATAGTGGATCTCCCTCTACGAAACCCGCATTGGAAGCCCTGGATAATGCCATTTCTTTCAAGGATCCATAACAAGCCCTTGTTAACTATTCGTTCCATTATTTTGCAGTGGCAACTTGTCAGAAATATTAGGTGGTAACTGTTCGTTTGGCGCTTGTCCTTGTCTGCTTTTAGGATTAGAACGACTACTGATTGTCGCCAGACATTAGAACATTCACCAGTTTTCCATACATGGTTAAAGAATTCGAGTAGCCAGTTCAGACAGTTTTGTGGAAGGTGCTGAATCATTGCGTAATGGATGTCGTCGGGACCGGGTGATGATCTTTTGAGATTTCGGGGAATCGATTAGAGTTCCCATATAGAGAAAAGATAGTTGTATTTTTATTTTGGATCTTCGAATATATGGGGTTATCTATGGATTCCGTATCTTCTGTATCATCTGAATGAATGGAAGGTGGGTTAAAGATTTCTGAGTAGTGTTCAACGAACTTTTCAGCCATTATACCAGGGTCATTGGTCAGTTTCCCGTTACAGCGTAGTGTGTATCGGGTTGCTGTATAGTTTTTGTAAATTTTGCCTGATTTTATCCCACACTAAATTGGTAAGAATGGATGAATTTATATAAGGTCTATAATATTAATAATTGCTTGAAAAAACACCACTTGTTGACCAGGAGAAACAATTTACTTATTTGAAATGAGAAGTTAAATAATGGGTTTTGACCTTAGTCTTCTAGCTGTTTTTACCTGTCAATCGTTTTCCCCACATTATGACTTATTCTATGCCACATTTTGGTGACTACAAAAGATATATCAATTTTTGTAAATAGCTTACGACATTTTACTTTTATATTTTCTGATCACATGTGGATTGCAACAATAAATTATGGAAAAATTAATGATTTTCCCTTTTTTTGAGGCTTTCAATCTTCTACCTGCTAATTCTTGAGTTATTATTCTGTATTTCTATAGCCAAATCTCGATTTCTCATATTTATAGCGCTTTACCCTTCCACTCACAATATATTTAAAAAAGTTCTTTACAGTTCCGAGAACATTATATATATTATTTCAATTATACTCTTTTGCATAATCATAGAGTCAGTCATATAAAAGATGTGCTGGTATTCTCAATACATAACACATTAAAATTTCAAGTCAATAGGTCTGGCATGCTCTCTCATAGATTATTATACCTCAATTGTATATAGTTGTTAATATAACATAATACAAACCAGACTTCACTATATAATTTAGAATCACTGCATGCCACCTCATTATCATAGCCTAGTAAATTGATAAACACTTGTTGGAGAAGATATCTAATAAATAATTACATCTACCATACCTTAGTAAGGGGGTCTATGGTATCTAATTCTTGAATTAAATATATTCCATACATTTCTAAGAATTTTAAGTCGGTTCCCATCAGGAAGTGATAGAGATAGATAATATAAATGATATAAATAATAAATAAATATAATAAATAAATAATAAATAAATGATACATGATATAAATACATCGCCAAATAAATTTAATGCATGGAATCCCCGGTCAGGTTAAGGACAGCTTCAATAGTGATGACTTAGAAATTTGTATCTGACTTCTTATACAACATAAATTTCATGAGTGAAATAATGATCGTTAGACGAGTATATTTATTAAAGGATGTGGGGATAAACATAAAAAGGTCAAGATAACAATTCTTATTTGGATTGTGTCTTTGCCCAAGGTTCTAGTAGGGTTAAGAGTACAAGGTAAAAAAGTCACAAATACTCCATGTTTCATTTCCTAAGGAATTCTCGACATGTATAAACCTTCTATTCTATTTTTAATATGGACATACCTTTTGCCTTATTTCACTGCAATGCGGAAATATGCACAATGATACATCAATTACTGAAAAGAAAACGATATTAAGAAAAATAGTTGTAATGTGGATCTAAAACGAACTCTAATTATTAAGATGACTGTTTATAATTAGGTA
>NW_027112099.1:175819-179334 GCF_000696795.3 Halyomorpha halys | reverse complement strand
ATATAATATAAATCTAAAGTGATGAAATGTACTGAATGATGCCTCAGAAGAGGATTGACTCTGATTTAAGAGCTAGTGTACACAAAATACATGTTTTATGATATAATACTTTTTATGTGGTATGACGCCAATACACTAAGTATGTATACAAATAAATTTATTGTTTCTAGTTTTTTCATCTACACTAATTTTGATGTGAAACTAAATCTAGTACAATTATAGTCTTACTAAATTACTGTGGAATTTTAGACTAGTTGAGTCAAAAATATATATTCCAAACCTTCTTAATTTTCTCTATTAATCTTTCATAATTTTTATCAGAATTCAAAACGGTTTGAATGAATGCGTTCCAAAGTCAAAGTTGAGGAAAGTTAAGCCTCTACTGAGACATTGATCAGTAATTGAACTAGAACATTCAAGAAAAATGGATCTCATTAAGAATGAATACATTACACTCTGATAAGCCACGATACAAGATGGTGTATATGCTTAATTCATAACATTAATATTAATTTTTAAAAAAATATTATTCATTGAAATGTGAACTTTTATGCATTTTCCTGGCTAGTTGTGAGTTTCCGGAGTAAGGTATTTTGTGAAAATCATCTTTTAATTGCGTGCAAATTACAATTATTTTTTTAATCTAAACAACATTAATAATCTTATGAATATAATTTTGACATAAGATAAAAATAAATTAATTTATATTGACTTTTCACCTGCTAGAGTGCAATGACTCCGCTGATCTGCTACTGGACGAATTTTATTAATTACTATTCAATTGAAACGTAAATATTCAAACATTTTCTACATTTACAAATTACAAAGTATCATTATTTAAAATATTCAACCAAAAGAAATCTTACCATTATGTATTGTCTAATCTCTAGATATGTTTTTCTCTCTCTTTAAATAAAATGATGTGACCTGTGTGACACATGATTTATGAGAATGGTCAAAATAAGTGCAGAATCTCTGTAACCTTTTTTCTAAAAAGTTTATAATTTAAGCCTCAAGTTTTTATGAGAACATGGAACAGAAGGTAACTCTGCTTTAGAGTTAAATAGAAGGAAACGTTTTAAGATATACTAATTTAAAATGTTAAATAGGATAGAGTATATTTAAATTTGACTTGTGACTCAATACTGTATTTATTAGTATGTACCGTTTCAATAAGCAAAAATAAAGTTAACATTCGTATCTTTTTTTTTGTATTTTTTTGATACATATTTGACGCAAAAGAAAATTTTTTTTTATAAAAACATTGCATTACATCTGAAAGGCGGTAGAATATGGTAAATATAGAGGTTTGTTAAATTTTGTTTAATATCATCTTTTGCAGGTTTAAAATCTCCCTAATTGGCTTTAAAAAATAGGATTTACCGATGGGAATATTCCGGTAATAGGTATAAGCTCTCTCGTCTTTTCAAACTGAAAGCAACAATACTAAAAAATATATATATAATAAATTGTGATGTTATAATGCTTTTTATTCTGAAAGTATTGGAGACAAAGTTATCGGTAATAAAGTGAGCATCATTATCGTCCACTATTTATCATGCAGATCTATTAGAAATCGTTAATAATTGTAAAAAAATAAAAGAGCAATAATAATATAAAAATATAATTTAAATATCAAATTGATTATCCTGGCATCCTGACTAAATCCTGAGACAGTGCATAGCAAGATCATGCTATAACTTTCAGCTTTTAAAAGTTGTCCTAGTTTTGAAGTAGGATAGTTTTAAAACACTAAACTTGTATTGTACATAGATTACATAGGAAACGAAAAGATAGGAAAATTAATGATTGATTTTAATACATAATTTTTATGCTAATCTCTCCGAGAGTAGATAAATCATTTATAAAGCTGGAGCTCTCAACGCACTTCTTCTAAAGCTTAAGACTCATAATAAAATCAGTGTAAATTAGACCGCCCGTTTTGGGTCTTTGTTGTTAAAAGAAGTAGTCATTTAAATGCTGAAAAGATGGGGAGGGAGAATGAATTATTTATGGGAGGACAGTTGTTTTCATTCAATTTAATAAATGACATTCCTTTGAGAGAGGTTAGTATTAAGCTAGACCCCCAATTCGACTTCTCTGAATTCTTCGTAAAACAAGTGCTAAAAGTCTTCAATTGAATATGCGATCGTACTGCCTCCATTGTTCAAAGAATTCCTGATCCATTAATTTAGGAAAAGCTCTAAACTCTCATTTGTTTTTCTTTTAAGAACTAAGCGCAACCATTATTATAGATTACTTAAGAATTAATTATAGTTTTAGTTTTATGATTTTTTTTTATTTCATATTAGTAAAGATGAAAAAAAAAAATTGAAAATCTGTACTGCTATGATCCATGGATGAGTCAGTGGTTCCGTAGTTTGTTGTAGAATAAAATGATTTGTTCACGATCACGCTCAACCGTCAGATTTTTTCTCAGACCCACTTTATGAGGCTGGTTGGACCCCTGAGGGCCCCCTGAGCCCACAGGGTTGATTCACGGCACCAGAAACAGATTGAATAATTATCTACCACTGCCAGATTCAAACTAAGGTTCTTGGAGTTGATAAAAAACAACATTGATTTGTATAACTACAACGGATTGCACTTTTCTAGGTTTCTAGCACTGTGTGACAAATAAAATTTTCATAGCAATCAATAAAAAAGAAACGAAGATGATCATTAGAAAATACATAATGCTTCATTTAACTTGCTTCAGTTTAAATGTTAAGAAAATTCTCCTTATCCCTTTTTCAAATTAAAGAACACAATTATCATGGTGGCTCCTACGTTTTTTGTTTTTATTTCTTTTAATGTCCGCAATAGTCGTTTTCATTATAAAATGAAAAATAATAGTGCTTGTATTATGTATTGTATCATGTATCTATGAAGAAATACTTTTAGGCTTCATAATGAAACAGGATCCAGCACGTATTGTAATTTCAACATATTAAAAAATAAAATTTTAGTTTTGAAAAAGTGTATTCCGGAATCAATTATACATACATATAGATAATAGCACTCATAATTAACCTAATTAAATATTAGCTAAAAGATTGATGTTCCGCAATCTGAAAAAAAAAATGTTAGGTTTTGTAAGTAAAGTGTTTATAAATATAAGTATAGATTATCCACACAGGAGTAGCAGTCGGGAACTACTGACCGTAAAGAGTTCTGTCAGAGCTAAAAAGTTAGCAAATTAAGACTACTTTAACAAATATTCTAATAATTATTTTCGTGTTATTGATAGTCTTAAAGCAATTCAGCATTTAATAAAAAATAGCGAAAAGCTTAAGTGGAACTGAAATAGTTCAATTCTAGACAAACCATTCAGGTTTAATTGAGGAAAACTCTTAAAAAATAAGACTAACACATATAGTGCCGTGTACGGGGCTCGGGGTTTCTAAGCCCGACTAGGGTTCCCCGTACACGTTGTTATATTGAAATTTATTCATATATTAATGTAATATATGTATCTGTATTTATATTATATATTTATATTATGTATTTATATT
>NW_027112099.1:167015-174624 GCF_000696795.3 Halyomorpha halys | reverse complement strand
TCCATTACGGCGGCTATTTCTCCGTACTTTCTAATGTCTAAACTGGTCCCGTGTGCGATAATGGCTCTGCCTAGACGGTTAATGGTTCCCAGAGGGTACCTACCCTCTGTTATCTATATGTCTTTGTACATTACTTGCCTAGGTCCGGCGGTACCTTTTGCATGCCGACAAAAGAAATTATTTTAAGTTAAAAAACTCCAGCTGGTACCTCTCATACATATCAATAGTATATATTTTTCTAATTATTTTGTTTTCAGTTTAATTCAATAAATGTACCTGCTTAAAAGTACCACTATCCTTTAGCTATCAATGTTAAATTAAGCTATTTTTAAAGAAATAAAATTGTAAGAATCCAGATTAAAATATAGTTTCAATTGATAAGCTAAATAATCCTCATGGAGAATATTTTAGAACGAATGAAATAACTTGATCATGGAGAGTTTGAAGTTATAAACCATTAACTTTAACTATACATTGCATTTTTTCATCATGACATTTAAAGTGTATGTTAATTGAGTATACATTTTAACTATATCTGATATATACCTCTTTTTTTTCTTTCCTTGGAGTTTCTTAGGATTGTACCTAATCTTGGAATCCTAGTTGCCGATACAAATCTACACAAGCAGCCCACCCTCCCCACACCTGATAGAATATTCAATAGGAAACCATTCCTAACTCCATGACCCCGTTAGACCGTTTTCCAGAAGTCCAGAAGTTCTCCAGCCGCTGGGTGACGGTTCGAAAACAAGCCCGCTGGGAAGTCTTGAGATCGCTACAAGATTTATAGCCGTCTCATTGCTATTCTATTATTTTTCCTTTCCCTTTTTCGATCCCTTAGTATATTTATGTTTTTGTTGTTTATATTAATCAGTTGCTATTCTGGATGAGAAAGAAATTGAATTTAAAATAAAATTTGTTCCCAAATCTCGGAAAACGCAATTTTTATAATAATTTATTTTTTTATGTTCTATATGTCTCTAGACTGCCTTGCTCTCTCTGTATCTTAAACCCCTCTGTATATTAGTACTCTGTATATAACACATCAAACCGTTCTCCGGTTTATTTTCATGACCTTTTCAGTAGTATAGCTGAAAGAACTCACTTTAAACTACTGTCTATTTTCCTTCTTTAGCTTTTATCATTATCCACAAGGGCTCTAATCAGCCCTTCAATAGATCCGAATAATTGTACGGTTTAAATGATTCACACCTATATCTTAGTCCATCATATCTCAATCTCTAGTATCTCAATATCAATATCTCCATCAATCATCCGAACTTGGTCAGATTATCATTTGTGACCGGAAAAACAGTATTAAAAACTCGAAATTAAGATAGTTATATTATGTTCTAATATGTGTGTTTTAAAATTGTGCAATAATAATCAATAATTTTGTGCAATAATATCTACTACTGTTATTTATTCTCATATTTTAGCATACACAAATTTTTTTGGAGCACCTATCACAAAATGAGAGAATGTTCTCTCTCTCTCTCTCTCACACACACACAATTTATCTTTCTCTATCAACCAATATTCAACGAGTACGACATGACGAAGTTTAAAATTCAAAGGCATTGTATTTTAATTACCGTTGCTATAGATGACCTTTATACTGGTACACAGTTTGAACATTCTCCATAGAATATTTTAACGATATTATTTAGGAAGTTTCATTACTTTCATAAGTTTTCAACAAAATGGTTATTAAAAGAAGATAGCTTCATTTAATGCATTTATGGGCACTCAATAGGTTCTCTAGTTAAAGAGTTTAGTAACACATCAAAATGATTTGCCCGAAGACTGATTATGGGAAGAGAGGCCAGAAATAGACATTAATAATATTTTTCCTATTAAAATATTTCATACATATCTCATTTTTAATTTATTTATTCAGTTATTATTAGAAATGAAAAATTAGAGAAAGTGAATTAAACCGATTTTTATATTTATGAAATATATTAGGCTACTGCTCTTGATGAAAAAAGTTTGCTAAAACATGTGAATGAAGGCATATGCACTTACTGTTCAATGTTAAAGATAGTTGAGTCTAAATACTTCGTTAGTCGACCACTCTCTAGGGAAAATAACATGGTACGAGATACCGAGGTGGTTGTGTTTTACTCATATCCACCAAACATATTTATTAATAAAATTATAATCAGCTCTGTAAATTTTATTCCAGAAGCGTTGTGTTGATCGCAGAAAGTTATTGTGGCCTTGTAGAGTTTATAACCGCAAATTTTGATTTATCATTAGTTATATATTTATCATTTATACTTGCCCATTCTCAGTGGAGAAGGGGGTGAGTTAAAGTAAAAAAAAAAAAATTGTAAAAGGGGGAAAAACAATAAAGAATAAATTGCTCCTTTGGAGCCATGTTATTTTTTCCTTTGGAAATGATGACTACAATATATCCACAATATAACTATAATACATTGTAGTTATAATATATAGTATATATAGCTATACTATATAAAAAATTAACAAATTACGACCACTGGCGAATACCTCTACATGTAGATAACAGAAAACCTAGGGGTGATACTTACCCACCTGTGAAATTATCGTAATATCCAGTGAACAACATACAAAAAAAAAAAAGGTAAATTAACAAGCTGAAAGCAGTTTATATGCATAAGAAAGATCAGCAGAACTATATGTACAAAAGTTTAATAATAAGAAGAAATATATGTACACAGAATAAAAAAAAAATAAAACAAACAAAATTTATTGGTTGACATAACCTTAACTTAAATGCCCTACCTTAACCTAATTAACTAAATTTACTATTACTATTACTATGCAAAATAGAAATATAAAATAAAAATAAAAATAAAAATAAAATAAAGTTAATTCGAACCCAATGTGCTCCTTGCAAAACACAAGGTTGTCCGATATCTCCTTTTCAGTTGCCGTCTCACCTTCCCCAGAAGAATGAAGATGACCCATGCCACCACTCTCTTATTCAGGGCGGGCTGAAGAAACGTCACACACTGCACTATATCCACACTTCTAGTTTTAATGACCGCCATTGAAGTAAAACACCATAATTTATCAAAACAAAACATTAACGATAACATCTCTTATCAGGTAATAATTCGATCCAAACAGTCAAGACACAGGGACTGATAAACTACCACCACGTGTTCAAAAACCAAACAGCCTCCTTAACTAAACCATGCCCACTTGTCTAAGCATATAACCGCTTTTTTTTTTTTCACCATGACAACTGTAACACCTCTTCGTCTACGCAGATATCACCAGTGTTTCTATTTCACTATGACAACCGGTTCAGATCTAGTCAGTCTGCTTACAAACGTTCGGGTATAATTACAGAACCTATTCCTACAGTCTGCAATGGTCTAAAAGAAATTTTACCCAACAGTGGGTGTTAGACTTATGCAACAAAGAAACCATGATTTTGTTTTGTGAGTTTGGATGATACTTATATCGCACTATTCTAAATATATGTAAAACGTATAAATCACGAATGTCAAACTACGCGGTATCTTTTGCAAACCTTGAATCAATTAAACCTTTAAAACCAGGGCATTGATGATTGAGTACTGATAAATAAGTGATAAAAGAAAGTATATGAACAGTTTGTGTAATTTGGTTTTATGTGATATTGTTTATTGATTTATTTATGATTTATTGTTTGAGATTCATTAATCAGTTTTTCGGATGTACTTGATTCTTATCAAAAATTTGATAATATGGGAATAATCTGTGAAAAGTAAAGAAATGGTGAAAACAAAAACCTGAACTGATCACCTAAATTAAATCACAAAGGAGCACGATGCAAGTAGGGCAAGAGAATCAAAACAGAAAGTTCATTTTTCTTGCATTTGAATTGCAATCTGTTTTCGTGTCCTACTACAATCTACTTAAAAGCTCCAACTTTACCGAAGTTTGCTTTATTTGTTATCGTGTAATAGCGTCTCTCTATTGTCACTAAATACAAAAGTATTTGCCCAAGTAGTTGGCTCTTATTGTTATTAGACTAGAAATCGTTAGTCGTTATTATGTGATAATCGTGATTGCGACAAATGCAAGTATATTTCATATTATAAGAAGAATAAACCCTTAAATGAATGACCACAAATAATGTTTTGTGAGTAGGATAATGTAGTGCTTAATTCACTGTAATATCAATAAAGTTTTATAATTATAATTACAACATTTCTTTGAAACCTTCTCTTAAATTTGTAATTTTTGAAATTCGCGTTGATAAAATCAATTGAATTTTCATTTTTATCATCTCGGTAAACTTCTTAAGGTTGGGATCCCCCGTTAGAAACCTGAAAAGTAAAAAAAAAAAAAAACCATACGCCAGGACGAAATCATAATATCGATTTTTTTCACATTTTAATGAGCTTTAGTATTTATCTAAAGGTGGTTGGGGTGCGGTCAGTGAAGAACACAAATAAGTATAAAACATATTTATTAGTGCCAAAGATTTGGCCGAAATTTCTATCCTTCATCAGAGCTAAGAACAAAAAAAACAAGATGATAACCAATGAAAAAAATGATACACACAATAATTACAAAATAACTAACATTATGGATACATAAATAGGGTTGTATTCATATCTGTCATGATACAAAAAAAAATAAATAAAAATTACAACCCTATTTATGTATCTATAATGTTAGTTATTTTCTAATCGTTTGTATGTCCTTTTATTCGTTAGTTGCTATCTTTTTTTTTTTTGTTCTTTTTCCTGATAACATTCTAGCCAAAACGTTAGCACTAATAAATAGATTTTTACTTATTTACGTTCTTCAATGACCGCACTCCATAGTTGGGCATTAGCGGACTAAATTTTAGCTAGCTCAGTTACAAACTAATAACTAAGTAGTTATCAGAATTAGTTCCGCTAAAAAATGAAAATAATTTAGTTATTGACTGTTAGCTACCACTGATTCTTACAACTGAATTAGTTGTGAGTTGAAATGGACAACTTCTTTATTTATTTATTGAAATTTATTAATGAACGTAAAAAACAACAAGTAAATTTGAAGTACGATCATAATGATATGATACAGGCAAGTAGAGAAACTTACTAAGCCTCGAGGCCATCTTCTTTTCAGGTGCCTCGGAGGTTTGTCAGGAATAATACAAGAATCAAGGTTAGAGACTAATGGGTTTGAGTGGTTAGGGAGTTTATAATGAAAGGATTGATATCTGGTTCGGTCTAGATCGGTTACATAAGGAACATTTAGGTCTTTATAGATGATTTTATTTGTAACAAAGTAAGAAGCATTGAGGATTTTACGAAGGATTTTGGATAGTAAGGATTGAATATGAGAGGAATTCGAAGGTTTAATGGAGCCCCATAGCTCGATTACGTATGTCCAGTTAGGCCTTATTATTTTCATGTAGATCAGTCTTTTGTAGTGAATTGGAAGTTTAGACCATTCGTCTAGTAAGTGCTCTATTAGTCGGAATCGACATGCAGTTTCCTGTCTTTGCAGTCTTGTGTGAGGATTCGAAATTAGTCGTTTGTCAGGATGTAGTCCTAGTAGCGGATCTGTTCGACAGGGGTAAGGGCAACATTATTTAAGTATACCGAACGGGACAGGGGTTTACAACAAAGAGTAAAAGTAATTTGATGGGATTTATATTTATTCTCCAATTTCGGCACCATTCTTCGAGGGTTGTGATATGGGACTGAAGAGTTTGGAATGCAATCAAAGGGTAATTATTAACTGCGAACAGACATGTGTCATAGGCAGACGTGTTTAGGATAGTGTTAGGATTTGTTGGGATGCCAGCTGTATAAACGGAGTGGGGGATGGGAAAATGGACAACTAAAAACTATTATAGCTATTGATTCATGCTAATGAAAACTAATAAAAAATAACTTTAGCTGTTTGCTAATGTTTTTACCCGATTAGTGTTTACAGTATCATACTGGGGTCTCTAAATGGGAGGTGCTAGAAAATAAAATAAAATTTTATGATCTCGCGGTCGTGAATCGATTTATTTTAAATTTTAGTGTTTCTACCATATTAGGGTCCCATTAAATGTTTTCGGAGGTGCTGAAAATGTAAATAAAATCGATTTTATGATTTGGTACATGTGTATGGATTTTTTATTTTTTAGGTTTCTAACATATTGAGGTCTCTTAATATGCTTACAGGGTGCTGAAATCGTATGTAGGAATCGCATGATTTTTGAAATCCGAAAAATCAAAATAAATCTGTTCAAAAACTTGCGTTCATAAAATCAATTGAATTTTCATTTTCAGCATCTCGGTATACTTCTTAAGGGGCCCTATTATGATAGAAACCTGAAAAGTAAAAAAAAAAATCCATACGCCAGGACGAAATCATAATATCGATTGAATTCAAATTTTAAGCACCTCTGAAATAAATCGATTGATCAGAGAAAATATGATCATGGTCATATGTCAGAAAAAAGAAATGTTAAAATTAAGTCTGTACTTAGACTTTTCTATTACAATATTCTGTTTTAGTTTGTAGTTGAAATTATAGATAAAATAAAATTATTGCTAGCTATAGCTAACGCTTCATAACAAAAAATGAATTGCTCGTTTCAGGTAATAGATAATTTATTTTTAATAGTTAGCTATGAACAAACAGATAACAACTACTCGGTTAGTTTTAGTTTCCAATGGAACTACAGCTAATTTAGCTTTAGTTTTTAGTTGTGAATTATAGATACATTGTTCCAACTCTGCGCCCCCCAACCATCTTTTCCTCGTCATATAAATTCCATGGTCAATTTTAGGACCGTGTATTATTAACACTCACCATTATAATATTTATCTTTATTATTTTTAGTGATAATGGACTACCAATATATACTATACTTAATGATGCGTATTTAAAACTGCCTCCTGATTCGTTTCAAGGATTATGATAATGACTGCTTGCAGATTGTCGTGACTTATTTCAGTTAACACATTCGTACCAATTTTTCTCGAGTTTATTGTTGTAATTACACACATTGTTTGTGTACAATGGTCCTGTGAAATTAGTTTGGTTTACATGATGATTATTTAAATCTCATGAACGTAGTTTGAATCTTGTTTAATGTACACTGCTAAATTATTTCCATCTTTACAAGACTGATGAATAACTATCCAATGTATGATATGAACTATATCATTTTGATAGTGCTAGGTAAGGTTTGTTTCCTGAATAGTAAAATACATAAAATAAATTAACAATAATATTGAAGCAATTGAAGTGTACCTGTTTAGTGTCAAGTGGGGTAATTGGAAGCCAATTTTCAAAGCTTTAAATATATTCAGAGATCTTATTAAATTTTGTGTGTTGTAACCAATGTATTATACTCCTACTGAACAATTGGGCATACTAATTTTAGCTTTACCTTCATATAAGCGAATTCCTGTTTCAATTTATTCCAGACAAAAAGGCATTATTGGAAACAATGATTCTTTATGAGATGCATACAAGCAAAAATCTTAAAAAGAGAAAACAAAATAAACGAAAAAATTATTTGTTAAGTTTTAGTTACCCCATCCTAGATTCCAATCATATAATCCCATCTCACCAGTTTGGATTCCGAACATCCCACTCCACTATCCAGCAATGTCATCGTGTGGTGGAC
>NW_027112099.1:123887-165030 GCF_000696795.3 Halyomorpha halys | reverse complement strand
TTATACAGTTGTAAATATCAACAAATAAATAAAATAAAAAAAGTTTTAGTTAACAAATAAATAATTGATAAGTTATTAAGAAATCTTTGTTAGAATATCTTTGTTTTCAATTAACCTAACTCATATACAATAGATGCCAAACTCACAAGGTTGACTTCAAATACAATATAATAATTTAACTAATATTATTTATTAAATTATTTCATCATTCATTAAAAATTTTACAAAAGCATTTTTGCATAAAGTGTAAATTTTAGATTCATATTACCTCCTAATTTAAAGAACGGCATTATAATTCATACTAAAATGGGTCTTGACCTCATCCTATCTTCAAAATATAGAAGCATATTGAAGAAATCCTGTGTATTAAAGTAAAATATCAATCTTCTTTAGAATTTTCGTTGTAGAACCTTGTTTAAATGTTACCACTATTTATATATACCTGAAAAAAAAAATATAGTTCTATGAAGATACTAACTATACATACAAAATCTGAGTTAAAAAAAATCATTTAATTCAAATTACTAGCTAAACAGAAAGTTGAGTAATATTTTATTTTTCAGTTTGTATATTTAGCAAAATCGGAAGTTAACTTGGATCAGCTTAAAAAGACCAAAAGTCGAAAATACTTTAGGACGTTTGATAAGAAAAATCCAACAAATCTTTATTAAAATAATATGGCCACGGGACCTTCTAATTAAAATTAATGCTTGAAGTACCATCAATGGGTGGTTCCTTCCCAAGATTTTCAAGTGTATATGAAACATACAACATATTTACTTATTGTATTTATTATTTACAAAAAGTATATCAAATAGACAATAAAATCTATTGTTCATAGGATTCCGAAGAAACATGAAAACCTATAAATTAAATGTTTCTAAATAAACCACAATAGAAATATGTTGAGAACATTTAAAACAGTACTGGCATCAGTAACGAAAAACGGGAAGGTAACTTACATTCCTAATTTTTTTCGAATAACATTGAACATGAATTATTGAAATAAGTCAAGTACTTTGGTTTTTGTAGATTTTCTAAAAAAAAAAAAATTCACACTAAAATTTTATAACCGAACTATTGTAATATTAACTAGATTCTTCTTAAAATTCCTCAAATGACTCGGACATAACGATTTTAAATAAAATTATTATTTTCATTATGTTTTTTGATATAATTCAATTCAAGTTATTGTAAAAAGTAGTAAATTTTTCATTTTATTTTCATAAATAAAGCATACTTTAAAGTTAAAAAAATATTAAATGAGGTAATATTTTTTATTTTACGAAAATTAGCCCAATGTATTAAATTAATCGATTAAAATAAAATATATCGATTTCTAAGTTTGATAAATGTAGCGCTGCGCGATTTGGAACAGGAGGAAGAGTTCATATCCTCATCTTCATATCTTAGGCTATAACGCCTTCAGATCACGTCCCCTCTCACCCCCGTTTTCCTTTTTTCCATCCGAATCAAATATTCATCACCATTGCAAGCCTTCCTGTAGTTTAAGTACCGATGTCTTTGAAAAGAAATGCCACCTTGGAAAGATAATATAATTTTTTTTATTTTCCGTTTGGATCTGTAAATTTAATAATCAGGAGAACCATTGAAACCGTATGAAAACATAGAAAACGTTTTGAAAACTAAAAAAATTTTATGTTCATATTTATGCTGAGATAAACCGAAACAAAAACAAAACAAATAAAGGTAAAGCCCATTAACTTATGCATACAAACAAAACTGCGAACCTTTGTTTAGATGTGATTCAATTTCCTCGAGGCATCGTCATGCGATTGATTGTACAAAGATTACTCATATCTGCGCCGCACGCTGGGGCTGAATGGCCAAAAGCGGAAACAATTCAATATCTCGAGAACGGATTAACATGGAAACTTGGGGCCGGTCTCATTCGACTCAAAACAAAAAAAATATATCAAGTTCAAATTTTATATTCAACTTTTGAAGAAAATTAAAGAACCTATGAGAAAATGAAAGCCTACTGGCCGGATAAAAATTTCTGAAATTTTCGGAATAGCTTGTACTCATCAAAACAAGTTGGAACGAGTATTTTGAGTGTATATTTAAATTAAATAATGCTTACTATTAAAAATTCACAAAAGCTTAAAAGACTGGAGAATTTTAAAAATAATAAAACTATGGATTCAAAGTCAAAAGTTGTTCTTGAAAAAAACACTTAGGATTTCAAATTCAAGGAAATTCGATTAACAGTTCCTTAGCTGTATCACTGATTTTCAGCTGCTTTTTCTTTGGTTCTGGTTTCTTCTTCGTGATAAAAGAATCCGATGTCTTCAGTAGCACGTCTTCGTTGGTAGATATACAAAACGTTTTCTGCGAGTTTCTGATCTTGAAAGTCTTTTAATCGTTATTTATACTTTCTTGTGCCTATTCCGACAATATTCCGACTAGGAGAATTTTTCTGGGTCGATCATTGCATTCTTATTTATGACTTCCAGTATGGTAGCGATCCGGTAGATTGCAGTTTCGTCGACTCCCGTTATTGGTCTTGTGACCATGCAATCATTTAAGAAACGTCTTTTTGTTGTAGGAAATGAGAAAGATATATTCTATACATTTGGTTCTGCCGTGTAATGAGATATCAAATTTGAGAGCATTAACATTAAGAGGTTTTTATTGGATTTTGGCCAAGTAGTTCATTTCCGAAGGTAAAGTACTACATATGTAGCAGGTACTTGCAGACCGTATTTGTGATGGCTTGGGGTACCTAGCCGTCCAACATTGTCTAGAATACGTCAAAGTTTGGACCAGCCCGTCAAGCACTCACACAAATTTCGTTATTTAATTTTGACTGAACTCATGACTAGACACGTTAGCTATTAGACTGAACTCGAATTAAAATGTTTTGATGTGGGGACATGTATTATCTGAGCCAATTGGGTAAACACCATTGTTGTGGCATTTAACAAATTTGCTACTGAAAAAATAATATGCGTGCCATAATAGCCGATTAATAAATAAATCAGTTTAATGTAAATCTAATTTTAATCAATTAATTTAAAATTCAATTGTATTTCGTTGTTCATTCTCATAAAGTCATTTAGTAAAGAGTTTCTAAAAAAAAATTTAAATAATTCTCTCTGTATAAATTGTGGTTGAATTAAATAGAAAAGGTTTAAATCAATTATGTTTGTGAGTGTACAGTTCGTCTTTAACTAAAAATAGAGGCCGCATTTATTTATTTTTTCGTTTTCACTAAAAATAAAAATGATTTATTATTGTGTTTTCTCAATAGAAAAGTAATATTCATTTTATATAATTGTGTTTTTGTCAATTAATAATTTTGTGCATGTTAATTGAAATTATGTCAATTATGGTACTAAAAACCCCAAATATAATTTCCGTTTGTTACTGTAGCATACTCTAATCCTTTATTTTCCTTGCGGAGTTATGATCGGATAGGCAAATAAAGGCAGATGATTTTTGTTCTAATCTTTACTTTAACACGTATAGTTTGAAAAGTGACCTTCCACATATCGGTGGAAGCCGGAGTTTTTTTTAAATCATAGCTTTACTCAATGCTTATTTAAAATTCGTAACTTACAACGTTGTAAAACGCTCTGATTTTTTTTTGCCAAGGTTGATTGATGTGTGGCTTAGATGACCATTGCAGTGCAAGGAAAAAATTTAATAAATCTCTCCTTCTTTTACAAATATTTATCACTCATTTAGAGTAGTGTGTAATTTGGTCAAACTTCCTATACTGAGAGTGGGCCTAAAATACTGGGAATACCCTTGAAATAGGGACAAAAATCATGCTGTTCCTAGTCAAAATCATCCTAGATCCTGTAGCTTATATAGTGTGAGAATCACGAACTAGATAATCGAAATCAGCACTTTCGAAAATCGAATTTATTCCGCTCTAGCACCACTGTGCGCCGTTAAATATTTCATTTAATAACTTTTCGAGTCCTTGTGAGTTGAACCTAATCTATACTAACATATAAAATTGAATGATTTTTTGTTTGAGTTCAACCTATTAGGAACTTCCTACATCTGTTAGATACAACCTATCCAATTTAAAAAATCCTACTTGTGTTAAACAGGCTGTTTATTGAAAAAGGTTTTAGGCTGTATAAAACGGACCAGTAACCTTCTAATGAAGCTTTATTAATAACGTCGCCTTGAACTTTTCCATGACAATAAGCTGAATGTTTAATTGTGACTGTTCTCATGCTGCAGACATGAACTATGACTGGGTTTGAACAATATCTGTTTTAAGTGTTAAAAAATATGTTTATCAAAATCAAAATAAAATTATCTAAATCAGACCAGTAGTAGCAAAGGTACAGAATAAAGGACTTAAGATTATCTATATTCGTACTGGATACTCTGTCAAGTTAGTAATTGATTCGTATGACACATCTAGTCGTTACACCATAGTCATGTCGTTCTGGGAAAGCAAGATTAGACTGTCCCCAGCGCATCGTTGAGGAAGGAAGATCTCCATTGGAGTACACTGGACCTTCTGCAGTCATGGAAAGGTTCGAGCTGACAGAAGGCTAATAGGCCTGCTAGACCCCAACTCACTTCATCGCAGCCCTCACAACGCCTCAAGTTGCAGATCTGCAAGGGAATAATACGTCTGATCTCATCAATGGTGAACCTCAGCTGCGGCAACTCTAGACAAGATGCAGACTCTCCAGGATCCCTTACTTCGGTGATGGGAATATCAGGAACTGTGCCATCAGCAAAGAGCTCCACTTTCCCTCTGTGGCGGAGTTCATTGGTCAAGGCACAGCGAGTTCTTTGATGCACTGAAGGCCTGAGCTTTTTGCATTTTTTTTTAGTATTTGTATATCTCCATTTTTAAATTTGTAAAAATACCGGGAGGAATACCTCCTCTACCATACATCTATTTATAGTGATTTCGTTTTGTAAATCTCTAATTTATTTATATAAACATTTTTTGATAATAATCAAATCCTGAACCTGGAACGAAACGGCTGTGATTAATAATCCTTTTGTTTGTAGGGAACTTCCAGCTAGTTACTAATAATAGAAATTTAAATTCCCTAAAGTATGCCATATTTTCTTTTCCAAAACATTAAGAAGCAAACGTGAGCTGTATAACATTGATCAAAAACTCCATGCTCTGTGCGGGAACCGACGGCAATTTGCTGGCGGCCAGTAGCCGTTCTAGACCTAACCGCCATTAAATTAGCACACCTGCCTCCCATTGCTCTTAACCTCCACACGTAAATGTTTAACCCTTAACCGACCGTGAAGCTCATTTAATTTTAATGCTCTCATTAACCAAGTTTCAATTCTTCTTTTCTTTTTGTTAAACTTATATTATTATAATGTTACGTTTAGAATTCTGAATTCAGATAAAATTCATAAATTTTCTATTATTAACCTAATAAATATTACTATTATTAATCTTATAAATATTACAATTATTAATCTTATGAATATTATTATCAGCAATATTATAAATATCACTATTATCAATCTTTTAAATATTACAACTATTAATCTTATAGATATTACTATTAATAATCTTATAAATATTAGTATTAATTATCTTAAAAAATAATACTATTATTAATCTTATAGATATTACTATTAATAATCTTATAAATATTAGTATTAATTATCTTAAAAAATAATACTATTATTAATCTTATAGATATTACAATCTTTAGGCTTATAAATATTACTATTATCGATCTTATAAACATTACTACTTTCAATCTTATAAATTGGAACGGGTAATTATTATATTTTTAAAAGTTTTTATAGCTGTATTAGCTTATTTATTGCTTATACTGCTGTCTATTGTGGCCTTGTTGAAATTAAGCAGAAATATGAAAATCCGAGAAAAATGTAATACTACTGTGGCACTGAGCTAGAGCTTAATGAGGGAAGATCTAAGTACAATGGAGTGGGATGAGGAATACAATCGAATGAAAATCGTAAGAGCCATGAAAATAATAATTTATATACATAAAAAATTAATAAATAAAAAAATTGGTGATAGACTTAGCGGGAAAATGATTTTAAAAAAAGTAAAAAATTGATAATATAAATTGGTTGCACAACTCGGAAATAGAGCGGGTTCATCAATTGTTCGGTTGTTCAAGCGGTTCATTTCAACTGAAATGAAATGTGATGGTTCTAGTATGTTCTAGGGAATAAAGTTGATGTTTTCAATGAAACAGAGAACTGTAATACCCAACAGTTTGCTCTATTTATGCTCAAACAGGTTCTTATCCTATCAAAGAGCTCTGACCGTTAGTATGCCATTATTGTTTCTACTGTCAACGGAGTAAAACAGAAGCACTGACTGGGATATTGGATCCCATAGACATTAGATATGCCTTGCGAGTTACTGGGAATAGGTTTTGTGGCGGCTTTTCCAGTAGTGTGTTAGGGTAGATAGTAGTTACCTTTATTATGGATTGATGGAAACTTGTTTTCAGGTGTCTTTTTATGGTTGTTTTTGCATCTTTGATTCCAACCGTGTTCCCGGACCGAATTTGCAATGTTTAGACATTTATTCGATTTTATTATATGTATTGGTACCTGAACTCAGAGCATCAGTGAAAGACTTTCCTCTTGCCAGGTAGAATATGCGCTGGGAAAATTATTTTTTGGTTGGAAAGATTAATTACAGAAATAAATTTGAATTCTATATTTAACAAATAAATTTTATTATCAATTTATACAATTTTGATACTTTTATTTCTCTCAACTTTTATTCTTTAAAATTGTCCAACGTTTCGTTTGGATCAAGGATACAACCTTCAATATTGATGTCATTCCTTTTTAAAAACCCAAAATTGCAGGCTAATTGCGCTTGTCACATCTTTAAAATAAATTAATCATTAAAATAATATCATAATCACTTCATAAAATTTTGTTTTTAAATTGATTTCTTACTTACATAACTTTTTTTTAATAAATTGATATCCTAGATTTAAAACTTTTTTATAAAACACTTTTCCTTCTTTCATTTATATTTACAACTTAAAAACAGAACCTACCTTCAACAGGTTAGGACTCTGTTATCACTTTATCATATAACAATAACTTTTTTATCATTAATTTACATTTTCAATATAATTTAATTAACATTCATTTTAATTATTTTGCTTATATTTAAAATCCATAATTAATATATTCTTATTTTATGTGTATTTTTTACATACATATACCCTCTCTATTTTATTTGTTCATATATTTATTCACCTATTCATACTTTTATTAGCGTATATTTATTTTATATATACATTTGTACAATTTAAGGATTTGAAAATGTATAAATAAAATAAATTGTATTTTCTTTATTTATAAATTATAAATAAAGAAAGTATAATGAATACATATATAAACAAAAGAAAGAATTGTGAAACAGATTAATTTTATGGATTAAAAAAAAGGAAAAACGAGCTAATACTTTGCAAACACTTAAACTAATTTTGTAATAAAAAATAAAAGAAATGATGAATGTGCCTTGAACAAATATTTGTAAATGTTTATATTTGATCTCACCAGATGACAGTTAAGATGAGTACAAACTAATACTATTAGTCTTGTCGATTTAACTTAATACAATTACACTAACTTGTACAATAGTAACTTATACTTTAGTACTTTTTAACTCTGTAATATCACTAATAGTCCTCCCTATTATGAAAAAAAGTAAGTATTAGTGCAATTACAACGTTGTTTCTATGCTTGTACTATGAACTAATACTATTAGCTTTCATTATGAAACAGGGCCCTGGAAGCACGCAGAATAGGGGCCCCTATGAGAGTAAAGAGGCTTGGCCAAAAGTCTACGATGTTCTGACAATGGAGCCCGCGAAACTGCGGGGAAAATTCGAACTGCAAAACAATCGTGAAGTGACTCTCCTTTTCCGTCATAAAATCGCACCGCTTTTGTTTACAATCACATGTTTTCTTGTAGTAAACAAATGCCATATAGTCAAAAGAAATCGATTTCACAAATTTACTAAACTAATAAAAATTATAACATTTTTAATTTAATGTTGCTTCAACATATATATTTATTTATAATTTAATGTTCTTTATTAGGTTATTCAATAAATTTTAGAATAGGCTATGCAGATTAAAAGTTATTGACAGAATTTGAAAAAAAAATCCAAAAATGTGCAGTTTGTTGCCTAAAACTTTGTAATCCAAATTGGTTAAGATGGTAAACTTACAATATTATTTCCTGGATCGAAATGAACCTATTAAAACCATTTACATCTTTTCAACATTGACTTCTAACCTAGATCACAGGTAAACTGCCTATCATAGCAGAGATTTTCAGAAAGGAACGCTGCTGAACTATGTATGCGTTGGTAATTGAGTAGAGAGATCTTTAGAGATATAAAAATAGTTGTTCAGTCCATAAATTGTAAAGATTCCTTGTTACGGATGATATTCGATCATCGTAAAATATAAAAACAACTGCAAATGATTTGTCAACCCTTTTAACTTTTCTGCAGTATGTATGTACCGTTTAATATTATTATCTTCAATTTTCAATTTATTTTGGTTCTTATATAATAGATTGTGTTCCGATGTTATTGAACCACTAAATGACCTATAAATAAATACAATAGATATGAAGGACATGGACCCTTGACTATTTTCGGCAGCTGTATTAGATTCCCTCTGAAAACGATGCTATCAGTGGAATATTGGCTTGGGTCTGGAACGTGTATTCATTTCGTGGATACAGGTCTCTATTATGCTGCATTCCTTCTGATCCTCACTTCATGGTTAACTAAACAAATATAATTGACAGTTGGAGGAATTTATAATCCCTATTGGCGATGATAGCTCATAAAATGACAATTTCGAAGATCGTGGATATAATTAATTGTGCTAATCGACGAAGAAATTTCTTCCTATATTAAAACTTAACTCAGTAGGTTTGTTCCGTAATAATTATAATATCCACGGATTTTTTACAATTAATGAAAACATCTATTATGAATTCATTTTCGCCAACATATGTTTTTAAATAATAATGTCATATTTATTAGTTTTTTTTGGCTCAAGTCCTCAACGGAGGACTTAAGCCAAAAAAGGACTGACTGCCTTGCCATGGTGGGGGGCGGTCAAATTTCTCATTTAGTGGGAAAGCTACATAATGAAAAAAGTCAACGCCCCAGGCAGGATACCGGCGCCGCCAGCAGATCTCAAATTGATAGACCTGCGCCTATCCTTCTGAGCTACAGACGGCCCCCCTATTTATATTAATTTGGGTTTTAAATTTTTTTTATTGAACCTCACTACTATCATTATAATATTCATGTAGAATGTTTTATTATTAGTATAATTTAGAAATAATAGCCTAAAGAATAATTATGACATGATACTTATGCTTCGCTTGTTAGGTTATCTTCTTTAAAAAAACATTGAATCCCTCACCATTAATTGTAAATAAATGGAAAATATTTAGCAATCCCCTACACACGACTTTTCTTACCGTTTTTTGCATGTATATATATATATATATACACTGAGATTGCGGAGGTTTGAGATTTATTTTTAACTTATAAAATTAAACTACTCAACTAATTAATTCAAACGGGTTCTTTAATTTATTGAAAGATATATAGTTTTCGTATCATCCGAATCACACATAAAAGTTAACTGATTTTGGCCTCTGAGCAGAATACTGTAAACTGTAAGTTTCATCAAAATTGTTGATAATGTTGTAGGGCGATAACTTACAGAACAAAGTAGTTATTTGGTTACAGCGTTGCAACCATTGTGTAGCAAAAAAATAGTTTCATTCACTATACCAAATTTATGTTGGGACTTAAAACGAGTAGATCCGTTGAATGTATCACTTTTAAAATTTTAAATAGTAATAACTTAATTTAAATTGACAGTATGGAGACTAAAAAATAATCTGGCCAGTTGTTAAAACTATAAAAATTGTAACTAGTTATAAATAACATTTTTTATTGAAGCTCAAAACAATATGGAACAGACAATATTTCATTAGTGATTGCCGCCTTTTCTACCATTAAAATTATATAATTGAGTCACCATTAAGAATAAAATTTATTAAGCGTGAAACTTTTTAACTAAAAAAGAAATGTTTTACCACTAGTAAATATTAGAATTATTAAAAAAACTTTTTTAAAGATTCATATGAATGGTTAAGATTACTGTATTATATTAAACAAAATATTTAATCTAGCTTAGGTCGTTTTTTTGAGAAAATCACAATCGTGTTGAAATTGACTGATAAACATTAGGTACAGGAAACTATCAAAAACCTGCATATTTCTAGGAATTCACAGTTTAACTCTATATTGTGAATATTCATGAAAATAATATAAGAAAAAATAAGTTTATGTTTGATATTGATTTTGAATTATATTTTTCCTACATTTTCGCCATATTGCAATTTTTCAAAACTCTTCTTCTATTAACTAGCGAATACATGGCTTTTTTAAAAATTTATTTGCTTAAGGGTTTTTTTTCCTATAAAATTTCCCCTCTATTTCATTTAAATATTTTAGTAAATAGATGTGGTGTTATTTAATTGAGATTATTTCATCTACTAATTATGATTTTGTAAATAATTATTTATTGGCATAACTTTTTGATCCATTTGATTAATACCTTATTTTAACTTCAAGATCTAGATGTTGTTTAAATTGAAGGACATAAAACTACGGGTGGATATCATTGCCCTTGTAACTAAAAAAAATATTTCTTAAAATGGTAATTCATGATAATATGATAATTTATAACAAATATTTAAAAATGATTTATAATATAAATCATATTAGATTAATATGATAATGTTACTAGATTAATATAGATCATATTAGATTAATTTAAGAGTAAATAATCTGATGGATTTAATAAAACCAATGACCTTGTTAATATGCTAACGTTGGTGTTTTATTAGGCGGAAACAGTGAAGGTGGTCCCTTGCTCAGTTATATTCTACCCATGACAGAAAACTTATGTCATTACCATATTTTTTTTTTCATAACTAAGGTAATAATATAATAAAAAAAAAAAATGAATAATTTTGTAGTATTTTCATGAAAAGTTCCTGGAAATGGAAAATTGTCTATTCTAAAGATAATTTTACTTAATAAAAATATTGCCATCAAGTTTACTTATATTTAATGTTGAATAAAGAAAGAGAAAAAAATCAAAGGTAATTTCAAAATGTTTCCTTGGATTCAAAACTTTCCTAACTATTGTAGGGATAGATTCTTCTACAAATAAATATATATATTTTTTTTTTATTGAAATAATTTTATATATTTTTTAATCATGTTTTAACGCATATAAAGTTTTCAACTCAACCCTCATAAGTATGAGGAAGTTTATGAAAAAAGAAAAGTGACAGGAAAAGAGATAGGGTAGGTGAAGCCAGTGGACAAATGATGGCGTCCTAGATGATTTATGGATGCCGAAACTTCTAGCCAACATAAAGGAAAACTTATTCCATTAATTTTATGTATTTTCTTTACAATTTATTTAAGTCCGAGAACAGTATAGCTTCTGTAACGGGTTTATTATGTTGTAGGGAGAACGGAATCTAACTTTAAGAAAAACTATGTTGCTGCGCCCAATTTAGGTATAAAATTCGTATAATAATCGAATAAATTTCCGTTTTTGTTACAATCGAGGTAACTGACAAAGAACACCAAAAGAATTAGAGTTTTTAGTAAAAAAAAAGATTAATGTTATAGTTAATTACGTTTTTAATGAAAATTTTAAGATGCATTTAGAAATAAATATAAAGCTCAGAGAAAAAATTGCGATAAAACCTGCATGCACATTCATTATCTGACTTTAATTAACAAATCGATTATTCCTCAAGCGATTGGTTTAACTTTATCCCTTCCGATAAGCTTTTGGAAAAATTTATGGACATTCCTTCCTCCATAGTAAACGAACAAATGATCACTATTTCCATATTATCGGAAAAATCTAAAGCCTTGTGTTTATCCTTCGCCTTAATAATTGACCATTAATTATTGAAGTGGGAAAATATAATAAATTCTGTAACAAAATAATCCATGAATTACTATTCATTCATTTCAGGTTACAGACTTAGTATTTCTTAATCATTCTTCAGTTATACAAAGAAATGTTGCCAGCATCTACACTAAACCTCCGAGTTTTACCACGGTACAATGAAGGACTAGGGCACCAATATTCTGCTATATATCGAAGTTTTGGCAATTCCCTCAACAACAATATGGTAAATATCGTTAAATAATTTAGCCACATATGTTCCGATACCTGGCCATTGTGGAAAAACCTTTCAAGGGGCCCTTGTCAGAGCTTTTAACACATTTATATTTAACCACAGTTTTTGCCGAATGATCAGAAGCCAATCAAGCAGATACAAACCCTCCTAGACATGCCAAACTTTCCCACCTCCTCTCGGGCCTAGGGGGCGTTCTGTCACCAATAGCCAATGAGGAATCAGATTCAAAAAAAGGTAACGCCTCTAAGGGGAGGTGGGAGAAAGGGGCAGGACAACTGGACCAGGACAAAAGGGCATTGAGGAGGAGGACGCAGAAGCGGAAGAGACAACAGAAGTTACAAGACCGAAGAGAGAGCAAGATGCACTTCGAAGAGACGAAGTCCTAAGAACGGATATGAGACCTGGATGCGATCCCTTATGAACAAAATGACACTCAAGTTACTACACACACTTCCCAAATCAACCAACTCACCCCTCAATGAGATAGATATTAGGTAATAATCTATATTTTATCGCAAACCAATTATCTGAATCATTTAAATCATATTATAATTTAAATCATATCAATTTAAATAAATACTTAGTTCCTTTATGTAGTTTATTTACTACCATATTATACAATACTTATTATATTATATAGTTAATGATAGCAACATTTTTTAAATATAAATGTATTTAATTGGTAAACTGGTAAACACACAAAAAGCCTTTGGAAAAGAATCCAATTATAATAATAGTCTTGCAGGACTAAATATCAATCAATTAATTAACTTATTTTTAGATAATTGCCTTCAGCGATTATCCTGCCATCCCGACTAAATCTCGAGAAAGTACATAGCAATTCAATACTTACATTATTGAGTCAGAATCAGCTCAAGGAGTGTTTCCTCATCATATGAAGAGGAAAAGATAAGAACACACGAATGTAGACCAAAGAGTGCACATCTCATATCAATAGACTAAAAGACTGATCTACACTCCAACATATCGTATGTAGTATGAAAAATCCCAATTTTTCGAACATGGAGTTTAAGGTTATCATTATTATTAGAGCTTTCCAGTATTCTCTCTAAAAAACAAAACTGAATTTTACCTTTATTAATAACAGTAAATAGTTGAGATGGCTTCCCCACGCAGCTGGATAAAAAGTTAGTCAATAATAAGATTTACTAATTTCGGTCTTAACAATTAACTGTTTTAAAAAGTATCGTTTTTTGTAAGTGTCTCACCGGGATGAGATGTATTAAAGAAAAATTAAAGTAGGTGTGAAACCTTATTACATGTGCACAATAGCCAGATAACTCATTTTTCTATAGAATATAACTCCAAAACGGCTTCCGAAGGAAATATAAAGGTTATTACAATTTTTTAATTGTAACTAATGAGGTTGATATATATACTAAGATAGTTGACCGTAGATATATAAGAGGAGAAGATGGTCGAGGGGGAGGGTGTGATTAGCAGAAAAAACACAAATAAACAAAAAAATTATTTATTTGTGCCTACGTTTAGACCTAATTTTCAGGTCTTCATCAGGGCTTTAAAAATAAAAAACAACAACCGTCATTCAGAGAGAAAAAAAAATAGACTAACAAATTTAGAAATATACATAACAATGAACTGAAAATATAAACTAGTTGAACAATGTTGTTTTTATATACACTCCATTATTAATTTAACTGATTCTTGATACTCATCTATATAACTAAAAGGTTTTTAATGTTACTCATCCATATAACAGTCTTACCCACTGTATCATTTATTTATTACTCACATTTATATGCATATAAATATTAATGTTAACGATCTACTAGTGTCTTTGTCCATAATTATAAATCAACTAGTTTATATTTTCATTTCATTGTTATATATATTTCCAAATTTGTTAGTCTATTATTTATTTTATTCTATTTATTTATTTTTTATAATTTTTTTTTCTCTCTGAATGATGGTGGTTGTATTTTTTCTTATAGCCCCGATGAAGACCTGAAAATTAGATCAAAACGTCGGCACCAATAAATATTTCTTTTGTTTATTTGTGTTTTTTCTGCTGACCACACCCCTCGACCATCTTCTCCTCTTTACTGTAAATATTTGAAACGAAGTAATTCTAATTGGCCTTGGTAATCACCATAATTCTTATAGTAATTGTATTACATATTACAATCTAGTGCAATAGCAATCACTTTGTCTAATACTGTTGGCCATTAAAATTGGTTTCGTCGATAGCAGTTACTCTTGAAAAGATAAAAATTTACATATAATAAGTTAAAGTTCAAACCATGGAATTCTGTAGCTGCTGAGTATGTTTTATAGATAAAATAATAAGGCAATAAATTTCCATCTGAACCATTAATTGCTATTCATCGATTCACGAAGTCAGCGATTTAGAAAATAAAATTATATCGATTGAATAAATAAATAATTGTATTTAAAATGTTAACGGGTGTCTATAGTCTAATTTAAATTCATATACATGTTGGGTTCATTTTCCTCCGCGAAGTTCTAAGGTAGCTTAAATAGGAATACGTAAGTTGCTAAAGCCCCGCCACGACAAAGACCTAGATCAAAAAGCATGCTGATGCCGGTGAGTCAAAGGAAACTAATTTCCAAGAGTGGGCAAAAAGCTGATAAAAGGATAGATGGCTATTGGGAGGAACATCTTCCACTCAGGGTCTCATCTTTAATGCATTTAGTTAAAAAAAATTGGGCATATGTGCCGAGTCAGAACAAATTTTAATTTGTTTAAGGCAGCTTATATCTTATTTCCTAGTCCAGAATATAATATTTTTAATATAAATATCATCTAGAGATGTTAATTTTATAAACGCGCCTGTCTCAATTCTCAGAGAATGCTGCAATCTAACCAAAACTAACAAGAATAAGATTGGTTCATGTGACGATAAAAACAGTTACGAAGAAACTGGCGTAATGCGCGGATTACTCAATTATCACCAACATTCCATTCTTAATTTTTTAATACATTGGTGGACTCGTGTAAAAGTTGTCACTATTTTTGAAAATTCAGAATATTTATTTTATAATATTTAGAAAAATATTCTGAGACCTGCGAAGGCGAACATTTTGAACAAAACATTTATATTTTTATAAAAACTCTTATTTTAGAAAGAAAAGGATGATAAAGATTATCAACTTTGTTTCTGACCAGTATAAAACTGTTAAAAAAATACATAAAAAATAAAAATAAATAAATAAAAAATTACACATATGCACGCAGTCGGAAGAAGTCAAGTGTTCTTTTTTTTCATCTTCGTTACTATTTTATTTTTTCTTATTTTCTCCTCAAGTAAACAATCAAATTTTTAATATTATATATTTATCTATTGTTTATCATTGAAGTTTGTACAGTAAACAATCATCCTTAGAAAATCTTCTAAATATTGATACTGTGGATAAACTAAATAAGATCTTTTCTCTTTGTTAAAAAACATATATATTTAAAGTAACAACGAAATCCAAATAATTTGTGTAACAAGCCGATTAATACTTAATGAATACAAAAAAACAGAGGCACGGTGAAGGACGAGGCTTGAAACGTTAATTCATTATATTTTTAAGTTATATTAAGATGTACACATTTTTTTGTTGTATTAGAAATAACTATTTAATTACCTATAGAGTATTAGGGATAACTATTTAATTATTTATTAGGAATAAAAATTTAATTCGTTATGTTATTAAACTACTAAATCATGCTAAGATGTAGGAATTCTAAATTTTTTTTGGGAATAACTATTTAATTATTTATGTAGTATTGGGAAAACTATTTAATTATTTATTAGGAATAAAAAATTTAATTCAATATGTTATTAAATCATTAAATCATATTAAGATATACACTTTTTTTATATTGTTTTAGATTTTAGAAATAACTATTTCATTGTTTATTAGGGAAAAAAAATTTAATTCGTTGTATTATTAAATTATATTAAGATGTTACAGTAAGCAATGGGAATTCACCTATGTATACGTATTTATATCTATACTTTCATTGTTACTCAATACTAACAACACTAAACACTAAATAGGCCAAAACTCCATGGCTAAAAGATGTATATATTAGCCAATAAACCTATTTTTAAGACACTAACTTTTTGGATCATACCAAACGAAACATTGATCTTGATAGAAAATATTTTCTGTTTTATAATGGTTATAAATATTGGAAATGAATATAGGATTTAATAATTATTTCACCCCGCTCAATTAAACATTGTCTTCCAAAAATCATTTCTGAGACTCGCACTTCACTGAGTTCCAAAACAATTACTTCTTGGTTCAAAATTTGTTGTAAACATTTATTTTCTTAAGTTTATATTTTGTCCTAGAAAATTTTTAATTTCTTCTAAATGGATTAACCCTGTTACTTTTTCATTCATTAAGATATTACCTTTTTACTCAGTACGTGAGATTAGCTGCACAATCAAATAGTGTCTTTTTTTTATCCCTCCTTCATTAGTAGAATATTGATTTTGGAATTAATATGATAAAAAATTCGAATATATTTTTCCCAGGGTATTTTAATAATCTCGAACAGATATTTTTCAATTTACATGAAAATAATTATATATCTGAATTCATAATACCAATTTATACGAAATATGTTCAACCGAGTATTGATCTTGGACCACATCTGTCAAAGAGCAACATATTTTAGTATATTATAGAATAATTTTGAGGAATAAGGTATTTTTCTGGAAATTTGTTTTTAATGCTTCTTTAGACTTAGCTGATCATATAATGTTAAAAGCTTTTTATTGACATTTTGCTTTGTATTTCAGGAGGTATTCAGTAGAGGCATTTTTCCAAGTGGAAAAAAAAAAAAACAATATAAAGGTAAAGTTTTTTTTTCATTATTATTAAATAAGTATAATAAAACTCGAAAAAGGTACAATTCATATGGAAAATTTCATTATAACAATTTTTAAGCTATTTTAATGATTTGTTGCATATGGCGTTTCTCAAGGAGTGATTTGGCCTTTGTTTGATACAGACCATAGCAAGTATTGGTCGATGTACGATACGTCCCAGTATCTCAAAGATCTTAATACCAAAAATAATAAAAGGCAGGAGTAATAAAGCGTATCATTTTTTTCAGAGAAAGAAAATTAATACAAAGATTTAATTATATTCAAGTCGCAAAACATAATTAGTCAGAATACTTCCCATAAGTTAAGTGATAATGTTAATTTGGGTCTAATTAGAATAATTTATTCAGGTATGGGTAACCTATGATATGTTGTGGGCCAAACTTTAATGTGAAAAAATATGTTCGCGGGCCTCGTTTAAAAGTAGTATTCATAATTTTGAACGATAGATATCAGACATGAAATAATACGACATTGTTATTATACTACAATTTATTACAATACCAAAATGAAATGAAAAAAAAAATAGGTACAACATTATAATTAAATCGTGAAATTTACTTACTGTCCTTGTTTTTGAAGTTTCAAATTTAAATCATTCAAATACCCTAAGGTCGACCAGAAATGCTAAGTCACATATCTATTTTGGGTCACTCAACTCAGACAGTGGTTTATCTTTTATTTGATTAAGATCTGCTTTCTCATTTCTAAGCTCGTAAAACCGTTTCAGCATTTTCCCTTTGCTTAGCCATCTGACTTCACAATAATATATTACGTCGTCATATTCGGCTGATATTTCATCCCAAAACGCCTTGAACATACGATAGTTAAGCCCTCGGGATCGAATAAAATTATGGTTTTTACTACCAAATTCATAACATTCTAGAGTCAAGTGGACTTAGAACACAAGTTCTGTTGGTGAATAATGCAATGAAGGATTTTAAAATCATCTTTTTGCACATTTAATTCAGTTGCTTTTTCATTCAAAATTCCGATGAAATCTTTACGTAAGCCGACCATAGAAGGTGCACAATCTGTGCATACACCAACCATAGCTTGTCAAAACTTGTGAATACCTTTTGAACTTCATTAAAAATGTCTTCTCCTGTGTTGGCTCCTTTTAGCGGCTTTAAAGTAAGCAATTCCTCGTTTCGGACAAATCAGTGCTCTCGTCTAATGCTATGAATTCAAAACCAGCCATACGGTCAGTCAATTTTGTTTTATACCATTAGCTATCATTTCTATAGGTCGGACTACAGTACATCTTGACAAACTAATTTTTCCAAATTCATTTTTCTTTTCAGGACACAAAACACTGAAAACTTCTAACATACACTCCTTGATAAATTCTCCTTCGGACAATGGTATTCCTGACTTTTCCAATTTTTAACTAACTATAAAACTAGCTTTCACAACATTTTCATGCTGTGTTCTTTGTTTATGAAACATTTGTTGCTCTTTTTCCAAATTTGCAGTAAGCTTCTGGATTTTGTCTTCTCTTAGTTGTCCTGTCAGTGATTGCAGAATAGGATGCTTACATCGAATTCTTTCATCACTGAAATGGATTCATTGCACGGCAAACAAATAGGCTTACTATTGTGCAAGATAAAAAAGGATTCTTTAGTCAATTTTTTTTTAAACTGGCGACCCTCTACATCTACTTTTCGTTTCTCTCCACCAGACATCATTTTCGTTTACTTTTTGTTCGATACAATTAATAACAAAAATATAATTAGTAAGCACTCAAGATGCACTCAAAGCCACAAAGCACATTGACGGCACTAGCAGTTCGCTAAAATATCGCTTGTCGAAGTTATTACCTTGGTAGCTCAAATAGAACTAAAGTTTTTTTTTTCCGATCCCTCTAAAACAGAAAGAAACATGAATTAGTGAGTGCTTTATTGTGAAAAGAAAGGAAATAAATCGTGTTGTGTATTACCTTTTACTACCTTTGGTATTTTAGGGTTACCTGTAATGTTTATTGTTATTTATGAAATATCCATTCTGAATGGTACTATTTTTAAATCCGGAGGTGATGGTACCTCCTTGAACTAAAGTTCAGGCCATCTACCCGCTTATAAAGGGCAAAATGAAGGAATGATCTAGTGTAGAACAATTGAGAAGAAATAATAATCTTTTGTTGCGCCGCCAGTGAGGCAGCAAACATCAAAGGCTTTAATGTTTGCCACCTCACTCTTTGATGATCGCAGTAAGTATGAGTAAGTAGTGTAATATTATTTTTTTTTAAATTGGTTTTTTCAAAATATCTCGCGGGCCTGATCAAATCTTACAGCGGTCTGGGAGTTGCCCACAAATGGTCTACGTTTTCCACAATGATTTTCGCTCCACTGTGCAGCGTGAGCAATAATTTTTATTCTCAATGCATCGCGGAGTTTTCAATACACCAGCATTATAAAAATATATATTACATTTCTGAAAGTATCTTTGCCCAGATTCCTCCTTATTAGAACATTTAGGATTAACTATAGTTCCCGACCATAGTTGCTAATGTAAAAATATTTCACTAACATCCAGGGGCAGGGGTGGGGGTAGCCTTATGTAGAGGTGACCACCTATTCTACCCTTGGTTGGGGAACATGTTTTTCCTTTCGTGGGACCGCCAGCCGCTCACAGTTCTCAGACTGTTAAGACCCGCGCCTCAAACACTTGAGCTACGGACGACCCTAATATTACACTAACTGTTGCTGAATCCACGGACTTGAATAGCTAGTTCAATGCACCTAGCCATATTTATAAATAAATGTGGTTATGTCAGAATTGCACATGTCAATGTCTATTTTCCTACATATGAATGAATACACATTCGTTTTGTTTGAAATCCAATTTATATTTTATTCTAATAAAGTAAAAATAATTTCAGGGTTGTATAATTTCTTCTTGAAAAATAACAAAAATCTTAACCAGAACGTAATAGGGTCTTTCTCCAGGACATCAGAATGATTTGATGAGTAAAAAGATAAATTAATGTATTTTCTTTTTTAATTGCCTGTTTTGTATTTCAGAGGAATAAAAAAGCCTTATGAAATTGAAATCAACTTGAAAAAGGTCGGTAATTTAGTTGAATAATATTTTCCTCTCTTTATCTACCTCATTACAGAGTAAAATTACTTTGTGGTAAAAACGATTGTTTCGAAACAGATTTTATGATATTTTTTATAAAGTGAATTGACATAATGAACAACTTATTCCATATAAAACTGTTGACAAACAGAAAAAAACAATTATATCAAAATTATTACATAAATAACCGAACTTGAGTTAAGATGTAATTTGATCTAAATAAAAAATAAAAATTATTAATCTTTATGCTTTGTATATAGGAGTGTAAATGTGACGAGAGATTCTTTTATTTTTATCATTATTTTATTTTATTTATTTATTTTTTCATGCACATGGTTCGATAATGTTCATTTTCTTTATCCTTCTGTTTGTATATATTTTAAGAGAGATTTTATTTATTTTTAATTCTTATTTTATTTTATTTTAGTAAGAATGTGATCATTAATCACTATTACCTATTACACAACGGTGTGTCAGATTGTAATATCTATCAATAAATAAAATCATGATAAAAAAAAATCTTTATGCTGTATGTTACTAAACAATATTGATTATTTATACAATAATTTATTCATATTGATACATGTATATGTCTGTAATAGTTAAATATTTTTTTATTTTGTTTTAGAGTTTTTGGTACAATGAATCGATAAAACTTTTCTTTTTCTAATGACCGATATATGGATACATAAAATCCCTAATTGGACGTTTTATTGAGACGATATGATAATGATGATCTCCGAGCATCATCCTGTAGTGATCTGTAATGTCCTTTAATGGTTCCAGGGTAAACAAAAATCGGCCTTGTAGTCTCGGAGGAAAACCACTGACGGTCTTGCTAAGGACGGTTTTTTTTTTCTTAAATATTTGGCTGTTACCGGGACTGAGGAATTGAATTGTTTCCGTCTAACGACAGGACAAGATCTTTTCCAAAAAACAGCTATATATATTTTTTTTATAATTCTATTAATTTAAAAAATTAAATGCAATATGGTCCGACCAGATGACATCTATCGGCCGGTTCCAAAAGGAACTCAGAAAAATTAAAGACATAAGTGAAAGTGAAAGACATATAAATATTACAGTTTTGACTATTAGGGTGTTGTGGAGGCTATACAAATTTTGAGCTAGATAAGTAAAATATGAATTTATCTCAAGTGATACAGCTAATAATTTAATTAGCAACTATTAAAATGAATATAAAGTGAAAAATAAAAATAAAATAATAATTATTTTTAAAAAATATATATTAAATTAAATACAAAATAATAATAATAAAAAGAATGGAAAGGATTTTGAAGTGATTTACAATTAGTGAATTAATATGATAATGAGAATAAAACAATATGATACTGAATAGGATAAAAATTGGGATCTAATAATATTTATTACTAAGTACACACATACATTGTCAATGCTAATTGTAATATAATAAATAAATTATCAAAGTTAAGAAAAAACACAGGCAGATATGATTATTTGGTGAATCAAAATCAATTATTGGGAATCATAGAAGTAAGAAAGTACCCAGTTAAATATTTATTATTTTTTGTGGTTGATTTATTTAATATTTCTTCTGGTAAGCGATTGGACAGATATGATACCATAGAGTTAAAGATATTTTAAGGTAATTTGGTACATTTACCAAATTTGTTGTTATATGGCTGTTCAATAAATTTAATTTATTTCCTAGCATTTTTTAGATATATTTTTCCTTTCAAAATAAATTATTATCCATTAATTTAAAAATATTTCTATAAAAATAAAATAGTTTAGGTGGTAAAGTACCAACGATTTTAAGATTTTCTGTTTTATTATTGCGGTGCTTTATTGTTCTTAATGTCCGATTTTGTACATTATTACGTCGGATAGACAGCAAACTCACTGATTCGCTACATGTGCAACATGAACGGTGACCATATTTATATTTTTACAGGCTTAATGATTATAAAAAAATATATACAAATGAAGTCAAGACTAAAAGCAGCTTATACTAGGCTGCGAAAGAGAGAAGCCATAATTGCCTGCTTAGTGTGGCGTAGGAAAAAAAAAGTTATGAATCTTGAAAGGCACAATTTGAAATGGATTGTATTTTTTTTCCTTGATCAATTACAAAGAGACTTTATAAAAAAACAATAAATTAAAATAAACTTAAAAAGTTCAATACCGTTTGTTTCCTATCCATGATGAATGCCTCCTTGTACAATCGTTGATCAATACAGCACTTCCTTATAAAGTATTGAACCCTTGAACCTTTAGGGATATTAACGGTACAGTATTTTCTTTCTCATTTTCTACAGGAATGAGACTTACTACAGCATTTAATGACTTAATGACTTTACCAGATATTTATTTATCATAAGATGGTCAGGTACAATTGAAGTTTTCTTTTTTTCACAACTTTTTTTTTTGTTGCTTTTTCTACGGAATATGGCATTTTTAACAAGTTGAAGATATTTAAATAGAGTTTAACCAAGTTAAATTTAAATCCTTTGAGTCGTTTTGTACTTAGTCCTTAGAACACATTTCTGGAATATTAGCCTAAGAATTTTATTTTATTTTATTTATTTTATTAACATGAATGACAATTTTTTAAAGCATAATTGAATACTTTTTGTAAAATTTTATCTCACAAAGATCTTTTTTTTTTTCATTTTGCAAAATAAAAGGTAAGCAGGTAATATAATGTCCAACATGGAGCCAGCACAAAGCTTCTGATTCTAGAAAGTGAAGTTTTGATTTCCTTAACTAACGGATACTGAGAAAATTTTGAAAATAGAAACTTTATTATTCCTTCTGAATAAATACTGAATGTCCCTTTACCATTTTTCTTAATGATCGCTTTTAGTCATTGAAAATGAAAAGCATTAATTCGACTAAACGAGTTGGGATAGTACTCGTACTACCATATGAAGACATATGCTGTAACAGGTTCTTATCGGACCTGAACGTATTGCTAATTTACAGTTCTAGATAAAATACGCTAGTAGCTTACAAGGGTAAACACTTATTCTTCCTTCAATTGCAGAAACCAATAAATTTATCCATTCAGATCTTAATGAAACATAATTAGAATCGTTCCATATTCAAAATATTTGAACCATAAACTGAGTTTTTGGATTAATTGGCCAAACTGGAAATATGAACTAAGGACATAAAAAAAAAAATCCTTTGAAGGTAGGTCCGCAAACGCTTTGTTTAGGTGATATTCACACCAAAAGATTTTCTTTGTTATTAATTATTTACGTTATATGAAATAAATAAAACATTCCTATTTGTTCTAACTACTTTATTAACTAAATGCAAACATCAAGATTCATATTAAATGTTATTCAAAGTGAAAGTATGTCCGCAAACGCTTTGCTTAGGAGATGGATTAGATATAATACTAATATGGCCTTTAATCCATAACTGTATAAGAACTATTGGCAACATAAGGATTAATACTATTTGGAATTAGCATTGGGAACTGATAAATAAGAGGCTTTCGCAGAGTACTCACCTTAATGCCTTCAATTTATACTAATGGTGAATATGCCAATATGGTGTTTGTGCACGGTTTTTGCAATGTTAATACTGCCCGTCGTAAATTTGCTAGGAGATTTCCGAATATAGGATTATTAAACCAAGTCTATTTTTAGCTCTACGTTTCAACTTCTGAGAGAAACTGGTTCCTTTTTATATTATACCATGTGCTGATGGCATTTTTGCACCTTTACGAAATTAAGAAAGGAGTGTGACCATATTATATTATTTTGATGATAATCCATCTGGTATTGTACGAAGAGCTGGAGCAGAATTAAATATTAGGCCAACTACAGTATGGAGAACTCCCATTGCAGATGGACTTCACCAGTATGATTATCAATGGGTACACAATTTAATACCGCACGATTTTCTTGATTAAGAGGTACTTAAATCAAGTTGAGAATAATCCATAATTTTTAGGAAACTTTTTCTGGACAGATAAAGCTACCTTCACAAGAGGTATCGTCTGGTTCACTTCTGGTTGTAGGAAAATCCCAATGCAATTGGCGAGCATCATTTTCAGCACTAGTTTCAATGCAATCTGTGGTTGGGAATAATGGAAAATTTTATTTTATAAATATTTTAATACGTCCGCATTTCTTGCCATCTCAACTCAATGCGGGCACATTTTTGGAATTTCTTAATAATGATTACTATGATCTAGTTGAACTAATACTGAGAAGGGACACGCGGTTTCAATTAGATGGTTGTCCTGCACATATGGAAGAGGTCGACCACATGGCTAAGTGTTAATTATTCCAATCAATGGATTGGCCCTGCAGGACCAGTGGCTAGGCCTGCACGCTCTCCAGACCTGACACCACTGGGATTTTTTTTGGGGGGGGAGGGAAGAGGTGACATTAAACAGAATGTCAATGCAAGGCCGGTTAATAATCTTAATCCTTACGAGGAACGAGAATTGAAACTTAAGAAACAATAACACATATCCAGTGCCATTCTATCACTGCTGCTGTTGATGAAAGATTCCGATCCTGTCTTAATGCTCAAGGAATTCACTTTTAACAACATTTAATATGAATTTAATGCTTATGTTTAATTAGTAAAGTTGTTGGAATAAATAAATAAGTTTTATTTATTTCAAATATCTTAAATAATTCATAAGAATGAAAATCTTAGGTGTGAATATCTCCTAAACAAAGCGTTTGCGGATATACCTATAGTGGACATTTTTTTCTTGTTTTGTGGTCTTTAATTCATTTTTTCAGTTTGGCTACTTAACCCTGAAATACCCTGCATATAAATAAAGTAAAATAATTATAATTAATTTATTTTGCTATTTTTATCAGCTATGATAAATACTTAGAGAACTTCTGAAAATTTATTCATTAATGATATTTTTGCGCTTGGTATTAATGAATTTCAACTATTTCACCCCAGAAATATTTAAAAAACCTCAACAATATATTTAGGTTTCGATTTTTCACATATGGAAAATTAAGAAAAATTAAATGTGTGTATCAATGTATTGTTCCATCGATCCGTTCGTCCATGTATCATTTTACACAAGATTACAAATTGACATATCGATTTTAATAATGTTTTGTGTCATCAGAAAAAATTAAAGCCACATTCTCGAAATTCGTGATCTGGATCTCAGTTTCTTCTAAGACTTCTTTTTGATCCCTATCCGACAAGACTACATTGCGTTATTTGAACTCACGCTCAATTTAAACTGAACCTAAATAACTGACACTAAATTAATTATCTGAAATATAAAAATTATAGGCAATTTTCCCTATATTAATTTACAATAAACATATTAGAATGTTCGTGTAAGAAGTTTTTTCTTTTTTAAAAGCATACTTTTTTTTAATCTAGTTTCTTTAGTAACCTGTAAATAATGTTTTGCCCTGTTTATAAATTTATACAAAATCAAATAAGAAAAAAATTGACTAATTGAGGTTTTCACAAAGCTAAATTCCGTATAAAGGATCCTTATAAACATAAATAAGCAAATTTTGACGACTTTCTACCGAGATCCCTCCCTAGTCCTCATTTGACTAAACCCCAATTAACAAAGAACGGTACTCGCTCCTTAACGATGCCATGGACAAAAAAAAATAAATATTAAAAAAATATAAGGTATTTACTCTTGCTTAATTCTGTATAATTTTTTTCTGAAAAATGCACAGTTTCAAGATATGGGAGAAATACTTAAACAATATTAATTTATTGTTTTTCCAATTTTTTAGTTATTTCCTGGGAAAATCGGACGTGACAAAATTGAAATTTGTACCCCAGCCTGAACAACATAAATGAGAAAATTTCCAGAACTCCGAAACTTCCCACCGAGATCCCTTTCTGTTCCATAGATAACTGGAATATTATACACTACAATTCATTACAACATTTTACATGGGACAATAATGTAATTTATTTATGTAATAATTTATAGTTAAAATTAACCAGAAACAACTAGTTTTGTACCTTAATGTTTGTATTTACAATCACAGTTTTTTTTTTATGATCGAATTACCCACTTTAGTTATTTGAGGGTGCAAATGATTTAAAAAAATTACAGAAAATTATATGAGTATTCTTGTGCATAGGGCATGATTTAATTTAAAATATATTGTTTAGGAACCGCATTTGAAAAAAAAAAGAAAAATTGTAAGAGATTCTCAAATTGAAATAGATAAATCAAATTTATCTTTTAACTGCTCTTAATCTTGAAATAGATCTGTAGCCCTATCAAGTATACAATATTATTTTTATCATCAATACCTTTTATTTTAGAGACAATAGTGCAATGAAAAACACAACTGATTTATATTAAGAAAATACTTATAAGAACGAGCTATATCGTAGGATATACAGTTGCCATAAATTCGGCAGAGTTGGAGAAAAGGGGAGCTTAGAGAGCTATTGTAGGAAGTGGTCCAGTTAATAAATACATGTTTGCTCCATGTCTGCCCGCACCCAGTCTCCATGTCCTACAAGCTATACCTAATCGTAGAGACAATTCGACTCAACAATGACAATATTGTTGAACTGTCTGTCCCATAATGTCCTAAAACAGCACATAATGTACTATGACACAGTTTAATTTCTTTAGTATGTCAATTTACTGTATAATTTTTTAGAGTTGTTTCGTTTACTTTTAGCGGAATGTCATTCATCTTCCTCTAAAATTATTTTTCTGGATTAGAATATTTTCTTTGAATAAATAAAAAATACCCAGGTTACGTATTTTTCAGGAGTTTACTTTTTTAATTATTATTATTGGAGGTTTTCAACTTAATAACTCTTTCTAATTTGTTTAATAAATATATTTAAAAAAACTTTAGGCTTGGCAAAAATTATCCAAATTGTTGTAGCTTGATGTTCACGTATTATATTGCTGCACGACTGCTCTCTTTTTATCTGTACCGAGCTTTCTAGCATTTGCCATTTTAAGACTATACGTGTTAAAGGCATAATTATACTAAATTGCTGGTTGAACAAGAAGTAATTATTTTCTGTGGATTATGATACAAATCTAGTTCAAAAAAATTATGGTTAATAGTTAATCCATTAGGATCTATAGAAGTTACATGACAGGTTTTTTTTTCAATATCCCTGCCGTTTATTTTTATTAACAAGTCCTTAACTATTACTGGTATTTCGTTAAGTTATTTTGTTTGTACTAATCATGTGCTTTTTACTTTTACTTGCATATACATGAAACATATAGTAAAGGAAAGTATTGTGATCGTTTAATATTTCGAATTCGAGTTTTTGACATAAATACATATTTTGAGGTCCCTGAGTAAAAAAAAAAAAAAAAAAAGAAGTCTGGCAAAATGGTCTGTGTTTCTGTTTGTAAACAGTCTAGCTCATCAAAAAAGAAAAATCTTATGACACTAAAATTACAGATTTAAGGTAGGTATATATTTGGAATGTGACAGAAACAGTTTTACTTTAATCGATTTACCAGAAGTGCGATAATCGATAGTTGATTTACCAGAAGAACCTTAGTTAAATCGATTTTTCATATTTTTTCGAATATCTCCAAAAAGGCTCTAGCGATTTTTAGTTTGGTGAATCAATGAGCAATTAAGTGGTATTTTATATCAGATATGTATTATTCTCATTAAGATAGACTAATATAGCGTAAATGTCGAATTTTTTAAAGCATCTTCTCTTAAAGTACTTAGAAATGAAATACAATCTACAAAAACTAAATATTAAAGAACTTTATGATTAACTAAAGGAGAAAAAAAAAGGAAAAATAGATAAACCCCATTCGAATGAGAAATATCGGGGGGACACGATCTCTCCCGGTCGCATGACTACTGTATTCAACTATTGTATTCAACAACTATTGTATTCAAGGTGGGAACCAAATTTATATTTGTTGTTCTCATATCGAGATACCCTAAAATATAAAAATTTATATTTATTTCATATTTCATAATCCCTTTAAATTGTTTTTCTTCAAAAATCATAACAATAGCAATAACTTCAACACAAGCCCACGGACCAACACAAACTTTGGCGACGTAGGTAGCCGTACAAAGTACGGGAAAGTTGTGTGAAGGACTTACGGCACCATATTTTTTAAAATTCGTATGGCTAGCTATGGAAAACTAGTTATATCTGCATTTACTCCTTTATTATATGTATCAAAATAAATAAACCTTTTATTTCGTATAAGCCATTTTAAATTTTAAGCCCTTTTCATCTTCACTACCATGCCCTAAGCCTAGATGACGTGTTACTTTACGGTATCATGTCTAGAATATTTAAAATATTAGATAGATATTTAAAATATTTATTCAGAGACCACGTCTCTTAAGAGTAAAGGTAATGAAAAACAAGAACATGAGTAGTTTCTTGTGTTAGCTATGAATTAGTTCTAGTTTAAGTAATCAATTTGTTCAAGTATAAATTTAAATTTTTGTTTAAAAAATTCAGAAGATGAAATAATTGATGTTTAAAAGAAGAAAGGGCTTCACTGATGATGATAGGTAATCGATTCGAAAAGTAGGACGAACGAATAAGAAATAATTTGTCAAAGGAAGCAATTCTATGTGATTGAATATAGAGTAGTCAAGTTGGATTCTGGTCTACAAGAAGTAGATACAGGAATTCCAGGTAAGGAGATCAGTAATATGAGAAGGTTCATTATTATTTAAAAAAATGAAATAGGTAAGAACTTTTGGAGAAAATGATAAAGATATTTTGAGCGACTATTAGTGTGATAGTAAAAAAATTGCTTGCGCCTCGAAACCTCAAAAATAAATTATATGAAACAATTCATAAGATGCATTAATCTTCTTCCAATTTTATCACTGAATTCTGTATAATCTGGATAAAACAAGAGACGAGTTGCCAACGATTTTTTAATGGCAAGGATTCGCGAGATCTATGAAACTATTTGGAGAAAATACTAGGTTTTCTGGATATTTCGGATACAAGATTACTCAAATGCTAAGTGTCAATCGAAGATGACCGGGGTTTCCGACAGAGGTATGAAATCAGATAGGACATTTGTTGACTAAAAGTAAAGCATAATAAGGAAGGGAATGTAGGAGATCTTTAGTTTTTTGTCTACAATCAGTTGCAACTTATTTATCATGGCACAGTGACAAATATCATCCGACAGTTTATCTGCTGCTTCGAACTAATAAAAAATAAAATTATTCATTTATTACAGAAACTTAGGGAAATGAAAACATTATATCGCACTAGTATTTCTAAAGTGACACAACTCAAAAATCGGTGTTTTTGAGTTATGACTATGAAAGAAATTGGTAAATATAGCTTTATGAATCATCAAAACTGTATCAACCTAGCTTCAGAGCTTGTCCGCCAGAGGGCACTTGTGTCACTCTTGCTGCCTTAATGCTATTCCCCCTCCATAGACAAGAGTGTCACATTGTCAGTTGTCTTGAATTTTGAGTTGTGTCACTTTAGAAATACTAGTGCGATATAATAATTTCTAATATTACGAAAATACTAAAACAATCTTTGATCGTTGATTGAGAATAATTATTAAGACATTATTATATGTTTGACCTTACTTAGTTTAAGCCTCAAATTGAAAACAGCAAAACCGATCTTAACTTTAGAACTTCACTAGTAAAAATGAAGGTATTCTAACTAAATGTTGTTACAGTGAAATCTTTTAGACTAATACCTAAAATTTAAAACATAAAAATAGAGTATAATTTTTAAAAATTATTCTTTTCAAATAAATTGACATATATTTGTTATACAGTCATTTATTGAATTGAAACATAAATTAATATTAAAATCATATTCAATGACGAGAATTTATGTTAAAGACCATAATAAATTTGTAATGGTTCTAAATGAAAGAAAGTATGTAATAATATATATTATAGCCCAATTAAAATCTTAAATATGTGGTTGTTGATTATTTTATCTTTGACAGAACAATTGATTTTTCACATACATTTAAAAAAAAAAAAAAAATAGAAAACTCCAGTATCATATGATTTATAAGGTTCAGTTTCGGAAACATGGCCGTTTCCAAGTCATGTTTCTATAACCTACACGGTGGCTCGCCAATTACAAATCATGCATGTGTTGAAAAGTAGTTTACGTAAGTTAGTACGTTATAACGGATTGCTGAAGCGATGCTACCACGACGAAACATCGTTACTGTCAAGAATGGTTCCTATTGTCGTCGAAAAGACAGGAAGGGGTGAGAGATCCTATGACATATTCTCTAGACTACTCAAGGGCAGGATTATCTGCGTCATGGGCGCCATTACCGATGATATGTCAGCTCTTGTGGTGGCTCAGCTGCTATTCTTGCAATCAGAGAACACGAAGAAGCCGATTCATATGTACATCAATAGCCCAGGAGGCAGCGTTACTTCAGGGTTAGGTATCTACGACACGATGCAATACGTGACAGCTCCCGTTGCAACATGGTGCGTCGGGCAAGCAGGAAGTATGGGGAGTTTGCTACTAGCGGCAGGGGCCAAGGGGCTCCGCCACTCATTACCGAACTCCAGGATCATGGTCCACCAGGTTTCCGGGGGAATCAAAGGGCCAGCCACCGACATCAAGATTCAAGCTGAAGAAATCCTCAGTCTGAAGAGTAAGCTGAATCGCATATATGCTATCCACACCGGTCAGTCAGAAGAAGTAATTGCCAAAATCATGGAGAGAGATAAATATATGTCTCCAGATGAAGCGAAGAAGTTTGGGCTCATCGACAACGTAGTTGGAGTGCAAGAAGCAGCCTTAGATACGTCACCTTCTCCAGTTGATCATAAACCGTCTACTCCTAAAGAAAAACCGATCACCCTTTGAGCTCTCCGTTTATTCTAGTTCTTGTTTGACTGAGTAAAAGAAGTAAAATTATCTAATGTCATGGTTATTTTTTCATAGATTGAATTTAACTTAGTTCCCTAGCAACGTTGCTAGCAATAGCAAAAACGTCGCACAACAATCTCTTTGTTAATCATTTATTTTAATTTTTTTTATTTATAAGAATGCTCTGGGCCGGTATATTGATTTATTTTAATTTTATGGACTGGTAGTACTGTTTACTACTATTTACTGGTTAGTACTATTTTATGTACTGGCAGTTCGGTTTGATATATTGTATGGACTTCGTGAAGTATTTGATGTATCGATATATACGTTTTATGTTTAGGTACATTGAATAAAAATATATATATAACGTTCATAAGTGTCCTATCTGCAAAATTACGATTTTTTTTATTTATTTTAGGATTGTGTCATATTTACTAACTTAACTTATCTGCTTCATATCTAGCTTATTTTATTATTAAATATTTGCAAAGTAATCATGTTAGCGTTGCTAGGTTAAATTGTCTTGTCTAAACAATACAAACGTAACCTGTCTTTATTTTGCAAATTAAAAAAAAATCGATTTTATCTATCTAGCCTCATGCCTTTGATTTATCTTGATTATTAGAAGATATTATTTCGAAGTAAATCAACAATTTTACTTTATTTATTTATTATTTTTTTTTTTTTTTACAAGGCAATACATTTCAATGTTTTTAAATATTTCACTGCTCTTTTGTAGGGACTTAGCTTTTACGAGTATAAAGAAGGATTTACATCAGAGATAAATTAATAACATGTTATAATTATTTTCAAAGATTTACTCTAGAACAAAATAATAAGTTTTTATTATTCGATTTCTTTTTATAACTTTGCTGGAAACATATTTGTTTATTTAATAATTAGTTAATAACTTAAATAAAGGTAACATTTTTGAATAACGCAGTCAATAATATGATCTTTATTATTGTTCTGTGAGGAGTCTGAATCAAAGAATATTAGTAAAATAATGTTGTTAAGCTTAATTGAAGAAGTGGTGAGTCTGTGGTAGGGGATGGGTTAGTTTTCTAAAAAAAAATATTCGGAAATCTCAAAATAAATAAAATATTTTTGAGTTACTTCAGATAATCTTTTTTAGTTACTCAATTCTCTGGTTTAGCGTATAGATAACTGTAAATATATTTATAAAAAATATTTACATAATATTTGTATACATTGATAACATTAGTGTGGAGAGCGGGTATTCTGTCCAGCGGTGGTGATCAGTATTGTAATATATACTACCATTCCACCACTTTGCCTCTAAGTCTAAAGTTTTATAACGAAATACTCTTGTGTTGTAAACATTATATGTATTGTGTTAATTGGAAACCGTTTTATTTTCATATAAAAATATTGAACTAATATTCATGTATTTTTTTTTTAATTCACTACCTATTATATAAAAATTTTGAGTAATTAAATTTTTCAATTTTGTTTCATGCTATTTCGGTAATTATTCTGAATTTCTATTCTTAACTTCTTAAATCATCCATGAAATTCCAACAATTCGATTATAATTCCCTTCTCGATATAGTTTCTAGTTAAAATTAATTTTCATTGAAAGGCAATTCTTTTCATTTTAATTTTCTTAGGTTCGAGATCCCTTTCCAGCTGTCGCCTTTTGTGAAAAGATATGGCCTAAGGATTGAGATTAAGAATTTTCAAGAAGAACTTTTATCGGAAAGAAAGGGGACAATAGACGGCGAAGGATGGAGGGATGGGATTCGAGAGCCGTTAATTTATGTGGGGAGGGGGCGCCCACAGCCGGAAGGGGAAAGGGCCCCTGAGAATGACGTTTACATTTCCTCAATCCATTTGTAGTGAAATCTACTTTTTTCCCCCTCTTTATCACCCCCTCCTACGGGAAGAACTTCTGATTGATCATCCGCAGACAGGATTTTTGGTTTTTGTTCTGGCAGGGGAACAGTGAGGGACGTGGTTTAAGAACAGGAAAATCTTGATATTCAACCATTAAGTAGTGATGTATACCAATTAGAATAAAAATCAATAATATGAAATATTTGTTAATGATGAAGCTTTTAGCAGAAGTAATCGAGATTATGGAGGCCTGCTAAATTATCTTAATTCTTTACAAATAAGGATAATAGAACACCATTACCGTTCATCCAGTTTGGTTGACCACTGCTGCTTTGGAAGAAAGATGCTGAGCATATCTTAATGCTCAAACTAATCACTTCAAACAATATTTTGTATGAAAGTGAATGTACTGTTAACCATTAATGAAATGGTAGGAAAACAAATAATTTATAATAATGAAAATCTTTAGACATGAATATCTTCTAATCAAAGCATTAACGGATTATATATCTGTATAGGTTTTTTTTTGTTTTGAGATCCTTAGTTCATATTTTCTGTTAGGACACTAGACCACTTATTTAATAATATAATTCACTTTATATAATAAATTAACCTACAATGAAAAGTATGTTTTTAATACCATTTATTTAATCTCTTTTTGAATTTTGTGGTGGTTTGGGATACTGGTATTTGGTGGGGGCAACAAGTCCGGAAAGTGGGCCTAGTAGTCTTTTTTTGCAAACCCCTGAGGGCTACCTGAGTTGCCACCACGTACTAACCAAGGTGGGAGTATCAAGATTCATTCTTCGGGACCACCGAAAAATGAATGTTAACTGCCCCAGGTAGAAATCGAACCCAGAACGTTCCGAACCGAGGGCACTGGGACCTGCAGCACAACCCGCACGGCCGTCACGTCCCTGTTTAGGGTAAGATTTATAGAAAAGTTGTATACTCTAACTACTGAGCGGTAATCTTTTAGCGAACGGACTAACGTCGTCATTACCTTTGCTGTGTTTCTAGCTAACCGCGGTTCTAATGTGGATGGGGGTTCAAGAAACAGTATTTGTGTATCTGTATTATATATTTCTATTATTATATAACCGACCAACTATTCTTAGCAATCTATTATCTACCTATTTAATTTTTTAAAAACTAGATACCACAGACTCCCTAGCTAGTTGTAATTGTATATAATTTTTTAAATAATACTTTTTATTTATTGATAGATATTACAATCTGCCACACAGTTGTGGGCAATAGGTAATAGTGATGAATGATCGCATACATACTAAAATAAAATAAATAAATGAATAAAAAAAAAATATCTTAAAATATATACAAACAAAAGAATGAACATAATCAAACTATCTGTATGAAAAATAAATAAATAAAATAATATAATGATAAATAATATAGTCTCACATTTACACTCTAATATACAATATTTACACAATCGACCTGAGGATCCCTGAGCCCACTCTACCCCTCACGTGTGGGGGGTAGAGCAGAGCTCAAAAGATCCCAGCGCATCCCTCTCACCGCATTATATAATTAAACAGCTAATTTATTTTTTAAAGGTGTTGTGCTCACCTCATTTTCTTAAGTATGCTTATCAGGGGGCATGCAGGGCATTTAAGCCATAAAATCATGTCGAGGTAACATTAGATTCATTTACTACAGAGGTATAATTGATATAAGTATGAAATTGAGATTACTAGTAATATCATTCAACTGAATTCATTTATATAGGAGTAAATACTTGTATAGGACTATTACTTATCTGATTTATGTTTTGAGCTTCGGCTTTCTGGGTTCAGGGGGGGTTTGGGAGTTCCTCCTCTTCGGCCTGGCTTGGCTGGAGCACGGCTTTGGATGTACTCTGCTGGGTCTCAATCTCGGTTCTGCTGCACGATCTGGAACTGTATTCCTCGAACTGTCTGGTTAGGATGATTTGTTTCGCCTTCTCGCCGATGGAATTATTTCTTTCCCCTAATTTCTTTCTAGCAATTTAATTGACTTATCCTGTTTTGAGACGTAGGCAAGTTCCTTAATAAAAAAGAATTGAAGTTGCATCCTTTGATCACTGTTACTTTATGGAATAGCGTATAAGCACCGAGAGTAAGTCGGGTAACGTCTGGCATATCCTGAAATGTGTTATCGTAAAAGCCCTTCTACCTGCATATTTATGAGCCAATAACTGCTAATAATAATATTCAAAATATCTGTTTAATTAAACCTAATTTCTACTAGGATCATGACCGCGATTGACAACACGTGCTTCCACTGCTTGAGTGACTAATGGAGGTCACTCAATGGTCTCGAATCGTGTTTAGTACTGCCTTAGCTTCCATGAGCTACGACCGTTCTGGGTTTTGTCACATTTAAGGGTTTTTACACTTTTGAATATTTTTTTTTTTACTATCGAATTATTTTTTGAATTATATAAATACATGGACTTGTGTATTATTTTATTTGACACACTTCTAATAACATTTTTTAAGTATTCAGAATGTTTTTTCCTTACATAAAATATAATTTTTCTTTATTATTTTGTATTATTTCATGTACCCTAAATATTTTATTGAAGATGTGGTGATATACAATAACTATCAATATACAGTCATTATTCCGTAATTCAGTTGAAGACCCGCAAAACATTTGCGTATCTGCTGATTGCATACATAGATTCAGTGAAATACGCGATTGACGGATATTTGTTGTCACGGTAAACAAATAGGTATCTAAACTTTATTCAGCTAAATATTACATATAGTACATTATATAATGCTTATTTAAATCAAAAGAAACGAAAATATACAAAAATAAAAGTACCTTAACGTTATTTTCCATAGGTGTTAATAAATTTACTTCTCAAAAGTAATGGTTTTTTATTGTACCTTATAATTGCACTATCACAACTTATTAAGTTTATTTCAAAATTTGAATTATCCCTCCCTTCCGGCTACATAGCATAATATATTATTAATAATGATCTTCCTACTTTTAGAGTTGAAATTTGATAGAAAATTCATATGTTAATGTGGAGTGAAATTTTGAATTTGACTTTATCACCTAAAATAAAAGTAAAAAGTTAGATTTATTAAAAGAAATTTAACATGAAAACTATTTACATTTAACCTCGTCATAAACCCATGACCTCTTGCCCCACAGTATCCTTTGATAATACCTCACTTATTCCTGTCGAACAGATCCAGGACTACATCTGGACAAACGACTGACATGAAATCCTCATACAAGACTGAAAAGACAGGAGACTGCTCATCGATTCCGACTATTACACCATTTACTAGACGAACGGTTTAAACTGCTAATCCATTACAAAAGACTGATCTACATGACTATTATAAAGCCTATCTGAACATACGGAGATACAGGGCTCCACTAAGGCATCAAATTCCTCCTGAATCCAATCCTACAGTCTAAAATCCTTATTGTTCTTACTACGAATAAAGTCATCCATCAGGACCTCAATATCTCACATGTTGCCGTTTTGGCAAGAACCAGATAACAATCCTTCCATGATAAACTCCACAACCAACCAAATCCACTTGGTTCAAACCTGGCTTCTCCTTCATTACCTAATAATCCTCCTGGGTGTCTGAAAAGAAGATGGCCTCGAGATCTTCTCCTCTAGAAATGTTATTGGAGTTCTATCAAAGGGTAGATTCTTCACATGTTTCAACCATATCAAATTTACTTGTATAATTTTTTATACAGTTGTAAATAATAATAAACAAATTATTTAAAAAAAAACATGAAAACTTTTGGTAACACTTTTCTTAAATACTCTAATTTATAATTCAGTAACTATTTAAATTCTACAACATTATATTTTTATTTATACACTAAAATTTGAAACGAAAGTAATCATTGAGTGCTGCTTTGAGGAAGCCCCGAGTTATTGAACCGGTTGCTGTTTACGCTAGGAATGAGGAACCGAATACCCAGGCAAAGCTTATTTGAGAGAGCCTGCGCTTAAACAGCTCGTAGATTACAGGGGTAAAATCCTGGTAGAGCGGAGGTACACATTAAGTGCGAGGAGAGGGAATCTCTCGCCTTATCCCACCTCAGCGATATTTCATAATTATCTTAGGACTAAGAAATATTCTCTTGTGGTCTGCAGTATATACGTATTTATACATTTATATATATTTGCACATTAAGATCCATTAACCCCCTGGGTCGAGTGCTGGCTGGGGAATGATTCTAGTGATTTATTCTCTCTACTCGTTTTTAGTTCTAGCACCCAACCACAGCAATACATGAGATGTCTCTCACGTTTCTTTTACCCCAAAAAGTACCCTATTTTTCGGACCGATTGAACTGTATCTGTCTTAAATTAATTTTATTTTCTTATTTATCCCTATTATATAATAAACCTTATTTAAATATTGAAAAAATATTTAAATGTTTCAAAATAGTTTTCATTTAGTAACTACAACAAATTTTTAACTGACTTAAAATAAAAAAAACGGGGGTAGTTTTCTCATCCTTTCCGTTTTACACACGCAACGATATTTAAGCATGTATATGTATAAATATTAGAGTGTGAATTTCCAAATTTAATTGTTTTCATAATCGTACCCTTCATTGATAAAACAGTTTCACAGACAAATATTTTTTTAAACTAATTATTAAACACTAATATGTACAGAATACAAATTATAATAATTTATATTTATTATAATTTGTATAAATATTAGAGTGTGTATTTCCAAATTTAATTGTTTTCATAATCGTACCCTTCATTGATAAAACAGTTTCACAGACAAATATTTTTTTAATCGAATTATTAAACACTAATATGTACAGAATACAAATTATAATAAATATAAACATTACATACGATTGTTTTATAACTAAGCTTTTTGCAGAATACATAACTCTAGTAACCTCTAGAACTGACTAGTACATCTTTTGTGGTAATACTGAGTTAGAGTAAAATACTTAATAATGAAATAACTATATTTGAATAACTAATTTCGTTCTTGCTCAATATTACAGCAAAAATTGTACGAGTTTATTCTATAGTCAACAATAATAGTCAATAGTTATGTATAAAACTCAGTTTCAAAACAACTGTAATATTTCAATTTATCAATTATGATAAATAATAAAATGTGTTTTGTACATTTTACAGTTTAATAATTTAATTCCCAAATTCTTTAAAAAAAAATTGTTTTTTCCTGTAGAACATTTCCTGTGAGAGCAAGAAAATTCACCACAATACAGTTATTTTATTATTAATTGAGCCTCAAAAACATTAAATATGTGTGTGTTAAATCGATCCTGAATAAATAATTGGTTTCATAGCTAATCATGGGATATGACGATTTCCGTGCACTAGGAATATGGCTGGTCCATGATCTGCTATGCCACAGCTGTGGAGTACCAGGCATACCCAAGCATGTTATAGCCACCACGCCAAGATCAGTCGTTGGTTATGACACTCGCCACTGCTTCCATAGCGAAGCAGATTGTTGACGGGATTGCACGGTCAGACAAGAGCCTTCAGTGTAGTGAAGGAGGAAGGTGGTCCCAAGCAACAGAAATTAATCCTATAAAAGCTCCTTGTGACCTGATCAAGGAACTGAAGTGTCTTTTCCAGCGAATTGGAGGGAATATTGGTTGATATAGAATGGAATGTAATAGTGCTAGAGATGAAATTGACAACAGAGTTGTAATGACGACAAGCACTATCACTGCAACGGCTAGTATTACCCTTCAACACTGAAAGACGAGACCAAGTACGGTGGATACCGGTTCTGAAGTAGGAGAGAATACTACAGGGTGAGGTGAAGGTACCAGAAATGTAAAGACAACGGGTGGAAACCACTCCGAGAAGCATCTAAGGATAGTTATAGGGTGAATCGAAACGGACCAGAATCGGATCGATGTGATACTCACTCTGGCTCCCACAGCGAAGCGAATTGTGTACTCGACCCTACAGTCAGACACGAGCTCCGACAGAACGGGTATGCGTTACTAGAAGAAATTCGTTGTAGAGGAGTAGAGAAGAATCCTGAGGGTATCCCGTATTGAGTGACACCGGGGAAAATTAATCCGCTAAAAATGATGGCGGTGATTAGAATGGGAGGTTCCCAGACAATCATCCATAAGGAGGTTGCAAGGATGCATGTAGATTATACATAAACCAGGGACGATCCGTCCCAGAACAGTGAAGATGATCCTAACACCAATTAATAACGTATCAAGAATCTCAGTGCTGTTAGTCTCTGATGAAATAAATGAGAGAACTAATAATAAAATGTTTGCATGAGAAGCCAACACTAACTAACCAAACTCGAGATGGCCACTACTGGTAATCTAGTCGATAACAAACGACATCTCGCAGATACGCCGAAAAATTTAGATCACGCAACAACTGAGTCGTTACAGGATCCTCCCAGACAACATGAACAGGACACGGAGGGCTCTGAGGAAGCCCCTCTCTCCCCGGTGCTCCACTTGCAACAGCAGATCATCTTCAGACGGGGATCTTCTTTACCCTTGCCAAGCCGGACTTGACTTGAAATTTCAAACCGAATCATCGTGACTTAAACGATTTAGTGTGAATAAAATTGATTGTTATAACTAGACTAAAGAGAAAAGAGAGAACAGACTAACCATGTAATAAAAGGAAATTTGAAATGAATAAACCTAAATTCCATCGTTTGTTGGTAAACAGTAAAAATATAAAATACATATATTTCTTACATGTATCAAATAAACACAATTTCCAAGAAAGTAATACAAATGAAATAAATGTATTTAAATTAAACACTAAAACTACTTAAATATTATTAACAAAATATTCAAAAATTAATTATTAAATATGATGTTAACAGATTTTAATTTATATGAACTATTAACGTAGTCTTACATTTTTTTTAATATGCAAATGTATATTTTAAGGCATTGAACACTAAATTTTCGGAAATTAAGGTTATTGCCTTAATTTCCGAAAATTTAATTAGTCTCTATTGCCTTAGTTTTCAAATTGAAATGTATAGGTTTCTTTATCTTATCGCTTGGTAGGTATATGTATTCAGTCCTTGTAATAAATTAAACTAATAATATATACACTTTCAATCGGAAATTTGTCCATCAAAGTGTTATTTAATCTTTAATCTGAATAAGCTGTGAGGGGTGGTATTGCGACAACTTCAGTAATTAACGTTACAAATTGTAATTCATCTGAGTAAATTATGTGCCTCTTCTGATTACTGGTTAATTATTTATAGTAGCATGTGTTTAGCTCTACCCTATCAAGATTAACGAGCGAGTAAGGGTAATTAATCACTTGAAGGTTAGCTATCAAAGCTTCAATGGAGCCGGCTACGGGTGATCGAACTCAAAATTGACAACATTTCATTGAGATTTATTGAATTATACGTTTCATTACCGTGTAATTTATTTGTTCGCATATTTTATAGCCTTGGCTACTAACAAAAACAATGTTTTTACATTTTTTTTTTAGCTCGGCTTTCGTACATAAAATTCAACAACATATTAATGACACAGAATTAATGAAAATATTTCTGGGATACAATAGGAACAAACTACAGTTAACTGATATATCCACTGTATGTAAGAAAGGCATTTAACAAGGTCCTGGCACCGTGATCTTTAAAGCAGGGTGGGCATTTTATCTGCTATTTTTTAAATTTTTTATTCCCCTGGACAAAACTTACATAATATAACAAACTGGAAGAAATGGACAACCTAATTAGAGGAGGAACAACTGCCTAGGCGGCATAATTGGGAAATACTGCACTGAGGTGAGTAAATCATTAAGTGGCTAAAGAGCCACCAACAGTCATACTTTTCTTTAACGAACGATTCTGGCCATCTTACCTAAAATTCTTAGAATCACTCGCTAGAAAATCAGTTAGATTGTATTAGAATTTTCATAATAAATACAGAATTTCACAACAAAATAGCTGAGAGATCATTTTATTTTTAGATTTAATACCAGATCGGCCTGGTGGGCCTTACATGGTAAATGTATGAGGTATATATATATAAGTTAAGTATCGGCGAAAGCCAAATGTCAAAAAAAAAGAGAAGAAGGAATAAGATGTAACACGTGTGAACTGCTGTAACATACTATCTTTATTGGGTTCGGTACATCTCTTTATATACATGCAATCAGCTGATCTCCTCAGTCAGCTGTTTATTCGATGTCAGCTGACTGAGGCTGTAACTCCCCCCA
>NW_027112099.1:97150-118942 GCF_000696795.3 Halyomorpha halys | reverse complement strand
TAAGATAAAATAAATATATTAAAATAATAATTTTTAATGTAAAATAAATGTGAAGTTAATAACAAAAATAATGGCATTTATGGATTTAACAAAATAAATAATTGAATTCTAATGGAAAAAAAGAAAGTTAATTTAAGAAAAGATGAAGAAAACAAAAAATGCAATTTTAGAGTGACTATAATAGAAATCATAAATAGAGAAATTATAACAGGACGTCCTGCACCAGCCTGGGCTTCAGTCATCCGGTTATGGTTGGGTTTCCCGAGTTGTAGGTCACTGCCTTTTAACTGTTAGTAACTGGTAGTGGAACTTCATGATTTTTTTTTTTTTTATTGAAATCTTCTTTTTGTCTTTATTTGTAATTCTCAGTGCAATTGACTGTTTCTTACAAACTAAGGAGCAACCACTGCAATTCTTAGGACTGCATATTTATTTTGAAAATATTGTATTTTTTTTTCCTTTTTGTAAACATACCGCTCCCCAAACTTCACAGCCATACATTAGTAGTAGCCTGAGAATTGTTTTAAAAATAAGAATAGCTGTTTCTGGTTTTAATTTGCATTTTGTATTTAAGATAGGATAGAGCATTGCTAATCTTGCGCAGGCTTGATTTTGAAATGGTGGTTCCAGGTAAGGAAGGAGAAGATCGAGGTGAATTCCCAGGTATCTTACTGTTTTACTGGCAGGATTCGATTTTACATTTGAGACTGAGAGACCATGAAGGGTTTATTTATACTTTAGTATTTAATGTTAGTTGAGATAAAGTGGATGGAACACTTTTTTTTAGTAATATATATTTTTTAATTACAATTGGTTATAAAACAAACATTAAATCAGCAATAATAACAACAAAATCATATTGGGTGATTAAAACTAATATAATGACAAAAACAAATTGATAATTACTATTTTTACCACTAATCACTACTAATGAACCCAAAATAATAATCTAGGAAGACAAGCACATGTATCGTAGCGACGTGAACACCATTGAGAAGGGAACTCGTTTGTTTAATTAATTTAATTACAAACCTCACATCTTAAACTGTATAAGTCCGCCACAATACTAACATGTGTAGAATAATTTAGAACATAAGTTTGATAAAGAAGGCAAAACATAACTTGATTATAAAATAACTTTAACCAATAAGTAATCTCTTGATAGAGTAGTGAGTGGTTTTACGACTACTGAATTGTACAACCACGAAAATGTTTCATGAATTGACTGAACTAAAAAGCAATATGTTATTTAATTAATATTCTGGACTATTGAATCAAATATATAGAAAAGATATTTATAGATCGTTGAACCCCAGCTAATATAATAGTAGACTTATTGCATCCAAAATGTATGCACTTAGTTGTGTCCTGATTGTGAAGAAATTCGTAGTGCCTGGATTCATCACATCAGGCGGACTTTTTGTACAATCGTTCAATTTTCTTTAAAAATCAGTCCATTTCTAGAAACTTTTTTCTGGATAGAAATTATAGATCCATTGCCTTCTATTGAATAAAGGTAAGGTAAAAGAAATTAGAAATATATCAAGAAAGAGGAAAATTGATAGCAAATAATCTGAATGTCTTCTCCATTTATTTATCTTTGTTTCATCAGCAAAAATAGGAAAAAAATATCAAACTATAGTTATGAACAGAATAAATTATGAAATCAACTTGGATACGGCAGGGAAATCAATTTATTATAGTTTATGATTTGCTAAATCTTTAATAAAAAAAAAAAAGAAGAAGAAACTAAAGATTTTTATATGGTGCTATTTTCTCATTTATTGCTTTCATATTACGTTAAGTTCTAAACATTTTTGCAGTAAATTGATATTGTATGCTTGGGCAATAAATGAAAACTAAAACACTTTTTTGTTATTTTATTTGAATGTTTTTTTTGTTTTTTTGATAAAGAAGAAAAAATAGATAAAAACTCTATTTTTGGTTTCGTCAATTCTGTTCGAATCATTAGTATTTATTTAATTTGTCTAAAATGGACAATATTGGACGAAATTACCCATTCTGTCCACACCCAACAAAATCAAATCCATCCGTCTTTAAAGTGCATTCCGTACAAGTACTGTCTCATCCACTAATATTTTCATAGATTTTTCTCAGCTCATCAGAACTCTTAAATTTCTTCAATTCATTAATTTTTGAGGAGTGCTTCAATGTTCATTACTGGCTCCTTCATTATGCATTTTGTGCGCTTACTCTTCGAAAAAATACCTGTTATCAATTTAATATGGACAAACAAACTCCTCAGACGCACCCATTACACTATATTGGACTTCAGTTTGATAGGAGGATGACCTGAGGATCTCAAGTTAGATTGAATCTGAAGATTCTCAAAACAGGACAGACTACTTTACTCTTTTCTTTTTTTTTCGCCTAATTTGCAAAACTAAAACTGAAAAACAAAAATATATCTATTTTCTAAAATCTATATAAACATTCAAACAAATATTTAAAGTAAATAGAAAGATCAACTTATAAAAGCTATAAATTGAATACTTCTATTATTAAAACCGATAAAAAAATTGCATAGTAAGCGCCTTAGAAAACCCTGTTTAACTGGCCTATATCTACCAACAGTTAACCGAAATATATGAATTCTTCACGAACAACTTCACAATTACCTCAACAGAAATTTTATAGATTTGTTATCACCTTAACATTCATTAACTACTTATTATGAAAAAGGGAACGACTTATTTTTTGGCTTTAAAAAGGTAATATGATTAGGTACTGGTTGAGAGACCTCTTTCTTTGACTAACCAAAGTAACTTATTCAGAAGAAATTCTCTCCCTACCTCCTTAAGCTGTCACCACCCTCTCTGAGGTAAAATACCAACTAAATATATACGAATGGAATTCTACCAATGGGTAAAATGCCATTGTAATAAAACCTACATCACATTCACTTATTTTATATATTTAATACAGTTGTAAATATCAATAAATAATTATATTTAAAAAAAAGACATGCTCACGATACGATCTTCTTATTCCTCAAATCCTTTGTCAATTTCCCCTGAAAGCCATAATATTTCATATAAAATTTATAAGTTTATCCTTAGAACAACCCATGTTTCTATCCTGTGGAAACAGCTTATTAAAATTCTCTTTATAAAACCAGGAAACCTTCCTACACCCTCTCAACGCGTTTTGAAAGAAATCTTCTAAAACGTATTCTATCCGTAGTTGAATCACAGAGCTTTCCTACTCATCAATTTAGATTCTGTCGAAGGCACGCAACGGTCTAACAAGTCGTCGACTATGTCTCCTTATTACTTGAAAAGAAACAATACTGCTTGGGTGCATTTCTGGACATAGCACAAGATTTCGACTGGGTATGGCAATGGCACGCCGGATTGTTTTTTAGGCTCGAGTCTATATTACCTTAACCTGATTCTGAACCCTCCAATCCTACCTCTCAGATAGCTCCTTCTGAGTATGCAGTGGCTCCAAGTACTCAAATCTCTATTCCGTCAAGGCAGGGTTCCCCTAAGGCAGTGATTTGGGTCCTGTTCTGTTCAATTCTAGTATTCCAATCTATCCCAACACGTTTCTAGAAACATTTGCAGACGATATAACCAACTTATTCTCATCCTGATTCTGTAACTGCCTCATCTAATCTTGAAATACACTCATCCAGACCGAGCAATGGCGTAATCGATGACGGATAAAAGTTAACGATTCTAAATGCACCCATGTGATCACCATCCGCTGCAGTTCCTGTTCTGTTGTATTTAATAGAATCCTATTACCCAGATCCTACACAAGGCGATATCTTGGCCTCATCCCAGACAAAAGGCTTACCTATAATCCCTATACTAGGCTTAAAAGACAGAAACTAAACGATTCAGCCTCTTATTCAGGATACTCAGCAGGACCTATAGGACAGCATCTCTCAATATAAAATAAATTTCCAATTTACAAAACAATTCTTAGACTATGTGGACCTACGGACTTGGAACTTGGGAAACAGTTAAACCTATTACATTGATTCAATGCAATGTACCAAATTTACATCAAACGTATCCAATTCTTTCAATCCAAAACCCTCAGATCGTCAATGCACCATATTACGTTCCCAACGGAACACTACACCATTACCGTTATAACCCTATATCCTTGTAATTTTACCAACCAATTTCTCAAAATTCCATAAAAGCCCTTCCAATCGTCTAAATCTGTTGGTCCAATCTTTATCCAGTTCCAATAATCCCCACAATCCACTTCGATGGTTGAAACGGTTGAAGGTTGGTCACGAGACCAATAGTAAATAAATTCAGCATTTAGAGTTCTGGCAATGTCCAGCTTTTTTTTATTAATTTTTATTTTACTATATTTTATTTTTGCTTTTAGTGTGAATATGAACAATTATATCACTATTACTTATTGCCAAAGTATGTGGCAGATTATTGATAAATAAATTTATTATTAATTTTTTTCTATTTATTTTATGTTGGTCAATTACTTATGTAACATGTGGTAAATAATAATAAAGATAAAAAAGAAAAGAAGAAGAGTTTGAAATCACGTGATTAAATCTTCTTACAAAAGGTCATTTACCTACACATTTTAATTGGCTTAATGATGGTATGTGCGTTCTTATCTTAATTACTGCCAATTTAACATTTTTATTCTATACTTTTTTTTTCTGTTCAGCTGTGCTATATTAATCTCTGAATCTCTAATTTTTTATAAATAATTAACATGGATACGACTATACATAACTCTGTTTTTTTTCCATAAAATATGTTATGTTGTTTTTTTAATATATAATAAATATTTAATTTGATATATCTAGTATGTATTTATTTTCTCTTAGATCGACTTTGTATAATATGTTTCGATTTAATTGACTAAATGAATCACTAATTTGTTATGAATATTAAGAAATATTTCAATTGCCAATTAATTTGTTCCATAGTAATGGGTATGAATAGTTTAAACATTGCAAATTATTGTAAACTGGTTTTTTTAATTAATTATTTGATTATGTAAGTCAATTGCAATGAAATATCTGTTTTTTTAATACAATGTATAAAACCTCAAAACTTGAATATTTTTCCTTTCTTGGCTAATCACAAAGCATTATTAGAAATAGCAATGATATGACGATGAAAAAATAATCTAAATTTCATTAAAATCAACTTACCTAAAGTCACATTTTATGGAATTGATTCTAAACTTTTTTAAGAGAAACGGCTTCAATGATTTTGATTCAGATAAGTAATGTAAAATTAGGTATTAATTAATATTAGACAGGGTTATCTTTGTTGAAATTGTATGACAATGCTTAAATTCGGATTTAAAAAAAAATTCTTCTAAAGTACATTGTATTTTATGTGTTTGAAATAATTAACCATTCCATGTTTTAACATATAAAAAATGGATAAATATAAACAGTAAAAGGATTTGCGAATTAACTTAAAGGAGTTAACAAGAAAAATACTAATAGAGATGCAATAGAGTTGCTATCGTAGACAGCACTACAGAGCAGGGGTGGCCAACAAGTTGATCGCGAGCCTATTTTTTTTTTTTAAGGCAATTCACAGCGAAAGCAGTGTTAGCCAAGTCATCAACAGGTGAACAACCTATTCTAACGCCGGCTGCCCCCGCCCGCAGATCTGAGATCCACAGACCTAGGCCAAACCAACTGAGCTACAAACAGTCCTGAGACCAATTTTGGTTAATCGTCGATGGCTTGCACTGTCTGGGGTCGAATTCCGTGTACCATGGACTTCGAAGCGATTGAAGAGGACAAAACTTTCAAGCAATAGTTTCAGACATATTTCATATGGATCAAAAGTTATTTACTATCCATGTTCTTTTAATTCCCCTACATGTGAGTTTTTTTAGCTCTTTAAAAAATTATTGTTATCTTTTACGCAGGTAGATAAGCCTTGTATGTGTATTTCAGTATGATGTGTACTCAACGATCAACTTATTGATTAGCTAAAATTAAGCCATATTATTCTTTCATGATACATTATCCAGGCCAAAAAAGTGTGAAATATTGAAATCAAATTATCAGCCATACTCTGCAGCTTTATAACAATGCAGGCTTATAACTTTTTCATATTTACGAACAAATAGTTCAACATAAGCATTACAGTTGATAAGAAAATTAAAACTCGTTTTAACTTAGTAAAACTCTATCTTGAAAAAGTATCGGAAAATCGAATTTTCTTGGCAATATATGTACGGAATGCTATCAAAAGTTAGGTCTGGAAATTTATTTTCTTCGTGAGTCTATTCTCGAAAAATTAATAAGTGATTTAAAACATAAAAAATAGTTTTGAACATATTTATATTACTTATCCACACATACCCTGCTCCACCTGATACTGATACACAGTAACATTTCACACCCCTTCTTCCCCCTTAGACTACTCGTGTGATAAGTCGATCATCACACATTATAAGATGTATATCTTATATACAGAAAAGTTGGGCACACCTGCTATATAGTATATCGCATGGAAGCCAAAGATTTTATAAATAAGAATATTTAACCTAGAAAGTCGTAAAAGGTAATAGAGAATGACGAAAAAGACGGAAATAACAGGTCAGGTCTGACTGGAGTTAAACTGGATGGCACACGTGCAGGTTCCTTAGTATAATCAATCTTATTATATCATAATAATTATTAAATATTTTATTTTTGTTTTTAAGTATATTATTATTATTTTCGATTTTGATTCTATAGTAATATAGCATTTAATAAAAGCCATAGTTAATAGTGATAGATGATCACATTCATACTAAAATAAAATAAAATAAGAATACAAATAAATAAAAGTCTCTCTTAAAATATATACAAACAGAAGGATAAACAAAATGAACATAATCAAACTATGTGTATGAAAAAAATAAATAAATAAAATAACATTATGATAAAATAATATATCTATTACAATAATAATATCTCTATTAGACATTGGATTAACCAAAATATAATTTGGTATACCGATTTACTTGATTATAAAATAATGAGGAAGTAAACTAATATATACCGAAAGTAGATCAAAGTCTACCACCACATCTGCAAATCAATCCCTGGATAGATTCATAAATGTATGTTTATTCAGGATTTCGATCATGCTCCCTTATCACAGGGGTGATGTGGAAAAATGGATGACATAATGGCTTTAGGCAGGTGTTATGGGTTGATGAGGGTCACCTACCGACAAGCTCATTAATTATTCTTTGGAGCCCTGACACATAATACCTTCGAAAATAAGTTTATCAACGCCCTTTATGTCGCACGGGGTTAAACACCACCTATTTACAATGTATATAGGGCCCGAGGTAAACTCTATATTCACCATGATAAACTTTGCCGTGTAAATCAAATAAATTCTCTACTAAATTTGAGAACTCCTGCTTTTATTCTACAAAAAATATTAGCTCATTTATTTAGGGGTAAAATTATTATTCTAAGGTAGACAAATAAAAAAAAAATAAAGTCAGCTATTAGTTCGAAACTCATAAAGTTAATATTAATACCAGCTGAGGTACACATAGACTTATTATAACATAAATTTCACTTATACTTTGATTTTTTTAATTTAAGTTTTTCTTTAATCACCGGCAATTTTTCATTAAAATCAATGTTTTATTTTTCTTCCATGGTAACGTACATGCTTTTATTTATCTTATTTAATTTAATATTTTTTTAATTGAATTAATTATTTTCATTGTATTAGAAATACAACTTTCTCGAAAACTTGATTAGAATTAAATTTTCCTGATTGCTCAATAATAATTCTAACATTATCATTGATTCTTAAAATTCCTTGAATGAAATAGATATCCTAAAATTTGTTTAAAAAATATTCGGCGTATCAAATTTCACGATTTTCCTTATTACTCTGGCTAAAAAGCCCACTAAAAAAATATATCTTTCATAAAATAGTTTTTTCGGCCATTTTGCAGTCACTAAAGCGCATTAAGCCCGACTTAGTGCGCAAGCCTTAATTAGAAAAAAGTAATAAAATCTATCCCCCGTTCAGGATATAATCGTAATAATAGAGTAATGGCAAAATATTTCTTTTTTTTTTTTTTAATTTGGAGTCTCTGAAATATAGTCTACAGTATATAATATTTTATATTATCTAAAATATTAAGGTGTTGAAAATCAACCACACTTAATTATCCGTTTACTCTCAATTTTCACATGATAATTAATACGTCTTCATTTCATGCCAAAAAAAAATTATAAATTTCCTATAAAATTGGCTTTTTTAAATATCCAATAGAAAACCAAAATATGATGCGCTAAATAATAAATAAAGCTTTTAGAAAAAAATAAATGTGATGAGCTAAACGCAGAGCGTAATGAAGACATAAATGGTTCCTGAACACACTTTGAATCTACATTCAAAGATATTAACCAAGAAATATTAGGTTTTAGAAACCCTCAAACAAATTATTGGTTCTCAAAAGAAATGTATTAGATGTTTTACATATTTTTGTTCCATGTATAATTTATTCCACTGTGAATTTGTTATTTTGCCGCATAATATAGGTACCAGAAATTGTATACAGATTAAATTTTAGAAAAAGAAAATCAAAATATACAATATGGATTCTCCTATTAGAATGTTGTATTAGGCTATGTAATGTTTTTAGTCCATGTTTATTATAAATGAATAACTTGATCGGTATTATTGAATAGCACAATTATGTTTCTCATTTTTACCAACCATTAGTAATTCAGAATTATTAAGCAATCTTTATAAATAATTTTTTATTACCTATCGAAAATACGAAATCACATAATCCTAACATTTATATCATAGGAATATAAATATGTTTGATATGTTGGACTAGTATTGATATACTACCTGATTTATTTTTGTAATAGTAACTAGTATATTTAAACTACTTTACTATGATAAGTACAAGAAGTTTTTTTTGGTTAAATTTATAAGAAGAAAAAGTTATGACTTGAGGTGTTGGAAAATAAAAGACATATTTTTTGTTAATAGTTGACCATATAATTTAAAATATGAAGAAGATGGTCAAGGCTGTGGTCAAAAAGAACAAAATAGTTTTTAACTATTGATTATCCGACGTTTCGCCCCACTTTGTAGGGCTTCATCAGGGCTAAAAAGATACAAAAGAAACAAAAATAGTTTACAACTATTTATTTTCCGACGTTTCGCCCCACTTTGTAGGGCTTCATCAGGGCTAAAAAGATACAAAAACAACCAAGAACATTAAAACAGAAGGTACACATTTTTTTATTTAATTTTTAGTTCATGCCTATGTTTTGACAAAATGTATGTGTACTAACAGTGCCAGTTGTTAATTACATTTTTTTAAAAAACAGTTCAGCACTGAAATGAAAACTGATAGAAAAACTCAAATCAAAACTTATAGAAAAAGAATTGGTGCGCGCATCACTATTTTCGACCCTATTTTAAGATGAAATTAATCATAGCTCGTTCAGAACAGATATTTTTATGTTATTCATTGCGACTATATATCCTTTTACTAATTTTCCAAATGAAACTTTCAATCGACATATTGACAAACTTCAATTTTAACAGAAATAATAAATTTTTCTTTACAAAGTTTTAATATTTATTTTTATGCCAAAGTATGATAAAAATATAAAAATGTTACAGTTAACTAAAATAACCACTTATTCTATGATGGATTGTTATTGAATCAGTATTGAACATACTAAAACTAATTTTGTGGATGTATATGTATAGGTTAAGTGAAATTAAAAAAGTAATTATTTAATAACTATGTCACCATGGCAATAGTATGTAGCTGGTTAAACAGAAAAACTATTTCTTTTCCATTCTCCATTTTATGCTATGATCTTGTTAGTTGAATATTATTTTTCTAAAATCTACCGTTTTCCAACGATATTCTAGAGTTCTATATCACTGTTTTATTTCTGAAAATGTGTTTTCTCCCAAAAAAAATGAAAAACCGAAAAAGTGAAAATTAAAAATAAAAACTGAAACCATGCAAATATAACTTATTCATCTTTTGTTTTAAATATTAACAGAATGGTACCAAAATTGGAGAATTAAAATAAATCCCACCAAATTACATTTACCCTCAGTCGTAAACCCATGACCTCTTGCTCCACAGTATCGTTTACTAATACCCCACTTATTCCTGTCGAACAGATCCGTTACGTAGGACTACATCTCGACAAACGACTGACATGGAATCCTCATACAATCTGAAACGACTGGAGACTGCTCACCGATTCCCACTATTACAGCATTTATTAGACAAACGGTCTAAACTGCCAATCCATTAACAAAGACTGATCTACAAGACCTATCTGGACATACGAAGTTGAGCTTTGGGGCTCCATCCACTAAACCATCAAATTCCTTTCGAATCTAATCCTTATAGCCTAAAATCTTTCGTAAAATCCTTAATGCTCTTACTTTGTCACGAATCAAGTCATCCATCAGGACCTCAATGTCTCATATATTGCCGTTTTCGCCAGAACCAGATACCAATCCTTCCATGATAAACTCCCCAACCTCCCAAATCAACTTATTTATAACCTGGCTTCTCCTGCATTACCTAATTATCCTCCTTTGCGTCTGAAAAGAAGATGGCCTCGGGATCTTCTCCTCCAGAAATGTTATTGGAGTTCTATCAAGGGGTAGATTCTCCACGTTTGTATAATGTCACTATGTCACCTATAGCAAATTCATTTGTTGTATATATATTGTTGTATATTCATTGTTGTATATACTGCTGTAAATTACAATAAATAAATTATAAAAAAATATTAACAGATATTTTTCTCTAAAGTTTATTAAATTGTACTATTTTTCGTATAGAGGATGTTATTATTTTAATTTTATTCCTATTATCTTATGGTCTGTAATATGTAATAAGTTCATTCCTGTTTGTTCAATCACATTAAGCCTCTTTAGTAATGCCTTAAATGATTCAAGAGTGGTAACTAGATTGAGCTTAATGTTCTGAGGTCCTAATTCTATATATCTCATACACTATCGAAATATTCCGTGCTGAGTTCTAACTAGGGCTTCATTAAATTAGTCTCGCAACTGCTTCTCTTCGTTAGCTGTTCCTTTCTCAAGCTTAGTTCTCGGAAGAGAAACGGCGATTTTCAACAACGGGTAATTCTAAAGTTCTATTTGAATAAAATGGTTATTAGGCATTACTGTATCTCGGGAAACATTTATTTCAGTTAGATATGATGACTTAATTATATTTTACTTGTTTCTAACCTGGCTTCTCCTTCATAACCTTATAATCCTCCTAGGCGTCTGAAAAGAAGCGAGATCTTCTTCTCTAGAAATGTTATTGGAGTTCTATCAGTGGGTAGATTCTCCACATGTTTTTATCATGTTACTATGTCACCTACAGCAAATTTACTTGTTGTATATATGTGTATACAGTTGTAAATATCAATAAATAAATTATTAAAAAAAAAAAAATATATTTTAATGCTTTGATCCAGTATTACTCCCCAGGAGCTCTGCAATTCTCATTCTCATTCCTGTCCTTGGAAACATTTGTATAATTTATTTTCTTATATCTCCTGTGGAATAAGTTTTTGTTTTATAACAAAGTGTATTCAGGACTTAATCGTTTCCATACTTCTTTATAGAAAACTTGGAATGGTTTTGTCAGAATAGGCTGTAGGATACTCCAAAGCATGTCTCAGAAAAAATATATATCAATACTTAGGTATAATGTAGACTACTTAGATATTTTATTATTTATTGTGGGTGAAAATATAATAACCAAGTAGTCTAAATTACAAAACAAATAATTTATGACAAAGAGATAGATTACATCCTGAAAATGTAGAAAGTGCCTTAAAACGTCGAAAGGAATAATATGTAATCAAGAAAGTATAACAACGGCTGTTTCACAAAAACTAGCATAAAATGAAAAATATAAATATAGACCTGTAATATAAATGTAAATAAATAAAAACCTTTTAATTGAAAAACATTGTATAAGATAAATTTTAATGAATTACGGAAATTACGTTGCAACTCTGATGTTCTTAAGGTGACCTTAGGCACGACTATTACTTCTTTTTTTCCCCACAAAAAATGGCTGGAAAGAGAAAATAACAAATGAGTAAGTTTTGAATCGGACTAATATTATCAATGATCTTTAGTTCAAACAAAAAATGTATGCATTTTTAATGATTATTAAGCGTTATTCTGATGAAGAGAGATAATAAAATTAACAATTAGATAATTATTGAACGTTGTTGGAAAACATCATCAAGCCTACACCATATTTTAGGTATATTTAGTCTTTTATTTCTACTAACTATATTATTGCTTCAAACATTACTGGATCAAACTATGCTACTATCTTGACTATAATTAGAAAATATGAATAAAAATTAAAAATAATTTTGACCAATGTAAAATCTATTCCATGATTTTTGTTTTTAGTTCTTGTCTACGGATTCGATGAGCAACCAATTATAAAATATTTTAACTGGAACGAAAAACATCTTGGTTATCTATATTTTTAAAAAATGCATAAAAAATTATTATTTGAGGCATTCTACATTCAAGAATATAATTTATTCAAATCCAGAGGTACCACTTCGTCAATATTTAATCATTTTTCCGTCAGTGGAGATTTTCCCTGAGTTGAAAGTCCTCATAAAAAAGTCACTTGCATAACATAAAAAAAAAATGATAAAGGGCCATTACCTTTTTTGTCCTGATGGTACCTAAATTGACAAATCGCTGATTGGTCCTTTTTTACTTTTTTTACTCGTACTTTAGGGACTTACACTCCAGATTTTGGCTAGAAATAACAACAAAATATGTTGTCATATATTATATCATTCATATTAGCAACAACAAAATTCTATTTATTTATTAATCCAATGATTTTAAATAAAATATGTTGATAAAAGAATTTGGTTTAACTTTGAATTTGTGATCACTTAATATATCTCACAAAATGTTCTGGAAAGCAATAATTAAATTTCATTCATACTTTATTTAATCCCTTCTTTTAATATAACATATTGGTCTTGCTTCTGAAAATTTTTTCCAAAAGTATGAATATTATAGTTTTATTATATAAAAACTTCACCAGAAAAATGTTGGCACAGTCATGTTTTGGGATGACATTAGGTACAAGACCATAACAGAACTTATTCCCTGAGAAATATACGCGTATTCTTAGTAACACTTTAGGCAAACGAATATGGATATAACTTTATCCTACTGGACCTTAATGCTTGCCTTAACAGGGCAAGAATCAACCAAGAGTATCTTCGCGAGGAAGGTATTGACCAAAGGAGTGGTCCCCGTTATCTCCGGACATGATCCACATCGAGCATATCTAGGATATGCTTTACAAGACTGTTCAACGTCAACCGGAATGTTCCTACCACTGCCCAGGAAATGAGTGAAGCTGCTGTAAAAGAATGGAGAAACCTGGACAAAGACGCCAACTATATCGAATTACAAAATCATACTATCGAAATATTTTAAATGTATTTTCATTCTTGTATGGCGCGTGAGCCAGTATGTAAATAGCCAGCTATTTTATTTTTGGCTTTTCAGCTAAATACATCTTAAATGGAGCAAAACCCAAAAAAATACACACAAAAGCTTGTTTATCATTAATTAAGAAAGTTTGCCCGTAAAATATCTTCAGTAAAAAATATGCTCACATGCACAAGGTAGAGAGAGCCTTATACAAACGGACCTTGTTTGTATTTCATTAAGTGATGTAATCCCTAGATATATTGGCGGTTTACTTAGGCTAAATTCAAATATTCTTTCCAGCGATTAGAAGCCCATTAATATGGAAAACTAAGCTTGGTTGGTCACTAAATTTAAGTTGACTTGGTGTAGTCGGCACTCATCAATCATATTTTGAATATTATGCTTATTATTTTGTAGCTATAATTTAATATATTACAGTTAAAAATTGCAGGGATTGGTAAAGAGCAGATACCTAAAATAATAATAAACACTGTAGCAACGGGTAACCGAGGGGTAGACCAAAACGTAGATGGGAGGATTGGGTTAAAAGTGATTTAGTAGAATTGGGTTTGGAGGTGCATCACTGGAAGGATGTAGAGAGCGATTGGTAGTATCGGCAAAGAAAATATAATGAATTTCGTACCTGTTTTAATTTTAAAGATTTCTCAGCTTATCTCATATTCTATCTATCTACATAAAAATGCAATATCCAATAGCTTCTAATAAGATATCCGGTATTACTTACATATTTAATCAGAAAAATTATAATTTCACTACAGAAACAAATTATAATCAAGATTGAATTTAATGACTTATTTCCGTCTCAAAATGGATAGATATTATATAATTAAAAAATATACACCTGAAATCTTATTACAGGCAGTTATAAATACCCTAAATCCTATACCAACAAAGAACCATTCTGAATATGGTCTTCATCACAAATATAAGTCCAGCTGATAGTGCTACACTGCGGACTTGTTGCTTGACACACTAACCGTACTGTGGAAATGCTATTTTGTAAGTGTACAACCCAGTGTATCTTAAGAGATCTCCTTTTACAATGATTAATAATATTTGAAAAGCGGCAGCACTTTCACTGCATGACCTTGAGGTATCAGCTGAAGCTGTCAAAGACGCCTAGACCCACAATACCGATAACAGCAATACCTTTTGATATCATAAATACATGAAGTCAATCGGTCGAGTCTCCTAGGTGTTATGAATGATTAAGTTAATTATGTTATTGAGAAAAAAGCATACCGGGACTTGGCGAAAAATCTGTGTTGATAGTTATAAAAAATAAAATTATCGAATCAGAGATCGAAAAGTCTCTTTTTGTATGTAAACATGTACTGTTACACAAATGTTGATTGGTTCAATTGTAATTTTTAAAGATCAATATAGATGAAAATTTCTGTCTGTTTTATAACAGGTTTATTTTAATTTTTTTTTAAGTACTATGTATTACCGAGATAAAGGTGTATAGGACATCTATTTGTCCGTTCTTTGGAAATAAAGAAGTACTTGGTAATGTAGATCCGATGATCTTATTGACTGACCTGTTCCTTTGTTGCTGAGTCTGTAAGAGATCGGTCCAGGAAGTCTTTAATAAAAACCGACAGAAATGGATGAACGGATTTTTATTATCTGATTTTAGATTATGCCTACATTAGTTAATTTTTTTTATTTCCTCTTTGTTTTAAAAGATTCATTAAAAATATTAAATGAAATAAAATAAGATAGTTTTGTTTACGTAACAACTTTCTGTATTCTTATATAAATTGTAATTGTATTAGATCAATCATTATTTCTAAAAATCATATATTTAGGTTTAACTAAAAAATAATGAGCAGTTTAACTTCACTGAGCAGTAGTAAAGTTAATAAAAGCAAGGAAGATGCATAAATATAACTGTACCAACTTTTTAAAAAGTTGTGTTACAGTAATTATTTTCTCATTGTTTGGAAAAAGCCTCCACAAACAATTATGAATTGAACCTCAAGAGTTCACTTAGTAAAATACGATAACCAGTTTTTATAAACATCAATCAACGCAGATTTTCGTTTAAACCAGACCATAGTGATTGAATATTCTTAAAAGTTTTTTTTTTCTATAATCCAGAATCATACATAGTAAATTGAAGCATACATTTTATAAATGTTGTTCATCTAGGATTTGGAAGCCTAAGCATTGATAACTATTAGATTGGCCCTTAATTCTGACTAGAACAAAGGGTTTTAGAAGATCGATTTTAGCGTTGATGAGCTTAATTTCAAGTTGTTATAAAAGGTTTGGTAAGATGTGAAATTAAAATTTTTAATACCCATTGGGATAGGAAAAAATCCATCAAGCGCATTATTTAAGCTACGTTGATTAACATGATTGAATGAGTAACCGGTTTTGAAACTAAACACTTATGTTATTAGTTCTCAGGGAGGAAAACTTTGCCGAAGGGAGCTATAGACTTCAGATTTGAATGGAATCCAGATTCCTGACCTGGCTGGGAAAACATGTAGAGCCCCGAAGACAAACAACCTGGAAGGGGCATTTGCATATCAGTTACTGTAGCAGCACTAATGGGGTTATGTAGGCTGTGGAGGATTCTCTACGCTCTGCCCCTAATCTTAATTAGCCTAACATGAACATTTTGATAACGGGGCATTCATATTCCTCTCAGCATGGCTTAATCTTCCCTGTCACTTGGCTCTCATAAAGATGTGTTGTTTCTGATTAGCTATCTACTGCATGCATAATGCATCTCATGCTATTATAATCTTTACTGTCATTAAATTTATTTTAGAACTGAAATACACAGTAAATGGCTCTGTTTCAATTCGGTCCAAATTGGATTATTATTTGCAATAATAATCTTTAATTGAAGATAATTAGAATCCAAAAATTAATAAAAACATCCAGCCAACTACAACAATGCCGACCAAACACCTATGCCGGCTGAAGTTTCATGATGTTTCTAACGGCTATTTAAACATCGATATAATTTAAGTATAAGTTTTAAATATAATGAATGCATACGCCAAAGGTTTGACCCATCACTAATATAAAACTCAAAATTATTATAATTATATGGGCGACAGATCATAGAGGTCCAAGTCCATACATGATGTATTGCCTAATACATCGTGCGTTTCTTGATGCTAAAGGGCCTCACAAATGACCGAGGGAGCTTGTGAATGAGTTTTGCATTATTTTATTGAAAAAAGCCCGGGTGGGACCGGGATTCGATCTGAAAACCTTTGGGTTGGTAGACTGGCGCGTTGCCTCGCTGCTACAGCTGCCCCCAAAATATCAGTAGTAAAAAGGTAATCTAGAACAATAACACTTGCTACTTCTATGTAATAAAAGGACCAATGCAGGACCAGAATTCATCAGTACCAGACCTCACCTAAGATGTGGTTATGGAGAAAATACTGTAAACATTTGTGCTAAGTTACTTTTTTATATTATAACGTCGATCAAAAGATAGTATTATTTCTTTCATATTGAATAATATTGTAGGAGTGGGTCGCTATATTCTGGAGGGGATAAAATTGCACCTTTGAAGTAAAAAGTATTATATTCCTGAGTTTAGCTCACCAGTGGTTGTCAAAGGTGCGAAATGACTTGGAAGTATTTAAAAATAATCCTGGGTTATGTTTTATTTTTTATTCTCCTCCTGTTCCTTCTGTTAAATACCATGGTTCGAAACTATAATGTTTAATTAATTATTCTCAAAGTATAATCGGAAAGGTATTCAAATTCTGCATTTCTCAAAATTTCTGTCTTGTTACATTTTTATCACTTATTTCTACTTTTATTTCATAGAAAATATTTTGAATTTTTGAAATGTTTAAAAATAGAAACATCGGTTCTTAATAGATTTTAAAACGACTACAATTCTTTCAGTTTTTATATTTTTAATCATGTATGTTTTTGCCGTTCATTATTTCGATTATGACAGCCTAATAGTGACCCAACGTTTGATTCCCTGGTGATCATATTTAATTTTATTAGCAGTGCAAAATTTCTCTACCAGCTCATTAAAAAAATAAATAAATAAATAAATTAAATACATGGATATCATTACAGTGTCAAACAACCGTCTGTTCTTTTATTGATACTCGTAAGAAACTGATGAATAAATTTCAAACTTTAGCTCAATGTGATATTTTAAAAAAAAAAGTCCAGAAACAATGCAAAAAGGCCCACGATAGGATCCTAAACCTTGTTTTACATTACGGTTTCTGCGTTAATCTGAATAGTGCATTCTGCTATAGTGGAATAAGTTCCTAACTATTGAACTGGAATCATTATCCTATTCAACAACCTATTCTAGACTTTAGATCTGTAGAAGCTAAGCTGTTCTCCTATAGTGTCCTTATCTGCATTCATAGACTCTAACCAATCGTAAACTAGATTCGATTTTAGAGTCAATAACACGATAATATATAATCGTTGTTATATAATTACATGATAAATCTGTATCGTAACAACCCATCAAACGTCAGGTGTTCAGTAATTTGATAGTTTGGTTTTGTCAAATAAGAGTTCATAATAGCTCAAAGCTACTGTAACAATAAATAATTATTGTTTAACATTTAACATTTAAAACTAATTTTTAAAATGTGATATTATATCTAGGATTTTATGTAAAAAGGGCAAATCAAATATTGATCAGAAGAAAAGATTTGTATTTATGCTGGACAGGAAAATAGTTTTTAGAAGACCAGTCTTCAATATCAGTTAAAATAATTAACATCGAAGGCTAATCCAGTAAAAATACTCAATAAAAAAAAATAAATAAAATACTAAAATACACAATTTAATGAATTAGGCCTTTTTATATAACACCGACGATATGGGTATTATTAAATAATTTCACTTTTTATTTTTATTATTATATATTTTTATAATTATATATGGTCATGTTTTACGTTTTTATAAAAAAATATTAACATACAGGCAATAAAATAGATTATGATTATAAAAGTGTAAGTAAGACAGCAATGTTAATGAATGAATGATTAATGAATAGCCCTTCTACTCTCTTTAATAATTTAATTAATCTCTTTTAATACTTGATAGTAATGCTATTTTATAAAAGGAAAACCCATTTTTCATTTGTAACCAATTTTTACCAAATTTTAACGACACATTTTCGTGGACCTCGGAAGGTTTTAACACTAATAAAATCTACCGATTTATAAAGCTAATATTTGAAGTTGAAGACTTTGTTTGAACGTATAGGTCAACATTCTATGATATAATAAAGAACATAAGAAACTCACACAAGTCTTGGCTTTATATATTTCAAATTCGTAGAAACCAACCACCTATATGTTCCTATCTTTTAATATCCATCGCCTTCCTTTTACATTTTAAATAAATAGCCAATAAGTTTGAGTTAAGGAACATTCTCATTCCGAGTAGATTTTGATAAAGACGACAAATAGAATTGTTGGAGGACACTCTATGAGACTAATTGTAAATATCAATTTTTACATAGAAGTATTGTACATATAATGTCTTAATCTCTGTTATCTCATCATATAAAGTAATGTATGGTTAATTTGCCACCATATTCTAGCATAAATTCGTGGCTTATCAATTAATCGAAATTTGCTAAGCTTCATTTGGCTGCCAAAAGAATTATATTATTATAGCGAATACCATACAACGTACGATGAAAAAAGATGGAAATTATAACGGTCACAGCCAATAAGAGATAAAACTAGGAGTAAAATTTATTTAGAAGTCCTATAAATTAATTTTTCCCTTGCCTTACATATATTTTTGAAGAAAAAACAAGATAAAACAGAAAACAATATTAAAAAATAAAATTCACCTTAAAAGTATAAAGTAGTCATTAAGTACAACCTTGAAGGCTCATACTTTTGCTGCCTCGTGATTATCTTAAAATGTTCAGTTAAAATTACTCTTTTCGGTTTTCATTTAAGCGGCCCATGATAATATATGTCATAGCTGTCACCAGCATACAAAAAAAACTTTGAAACATTTCCCAGTAGTTGACAGAAGTCGCTTTTTTCTTTCCCTTCTGCCGGAATATGTCATAGAGTGGAAAATATTGTTCTTAAAATTAAATATTGTTTTGTTCTGTCTTTTTCATTCCTTTACCAGGATCACCTGTTTCCAGGAAAAATTTGACTTGTCTGTTTGGATCAATTAAATTATGTTGAATAATTCACTCCTCTTGACATTTATCCAAACATTTTCGTTCTAAACTTATTTAATTATTTGAATTTATATAATTATTTTAAAGTTATTTTGTCAAGCCGTATGCTATGCCCAAAATTGAGACGTTGATAAACATATGCATTAATTGGCGTTCTGATTTTTAGGAATTGTTTATAAAACTAAGTGATTTTTTCTTGTTTATTTAACTATTAATAATTTTTAATATATTTTTTTTTTGTTTGAGGAAACTGATTCAATTAGTAAAACTCATTTCAAAGCAAAAAATAAATCTCAGCGTCTTAATATTTACTAACATGGAGAGGTTATGCACGTGGGATCACTGATTTGAATGAAACTGTTTTTAGTTATACGAGGTCGAAAACATTTGACACATGACCGAAGAAAACTCTTGACAATGTGCCTCAGAAACCGAGAAAAATAATATTGCATATATTTTTAGAAATGTTTTATATATACGGCTTACTTCAAAGTGGAGCTAAGAACATTTCCAATAACTTTACAAATAATAAAGTTAAAGGTTCTCTTTTTTAGGAAAATTAATTAAAAAGTTATAATTTTACTAAAAGAGAAAAACTTTATAATTTGTAAAGCTAGAGGCAAATTACTTGCACTGCAACGCACTACTGTAAAGTGAGCCATTTATTTTATCGCTTACCGTTTTTTCTCTGTATGTATTTAATCGTTATACTAGTCTAAATAACTAGGTTTTTTGTGAAGAATGAGAACAATAGATTGTTGATCGTATTAAATGAGATTAAGTTCGTAAAATATTAATAAAACCAAAATTTAGTTTGAGTAAATTAGGTAAAAAAATTTGTTTGAAAAAAACAAATTTTAAAACTTTTAAATAAGAATTTCAATATAAATTAAAAATTAGAAATGTCGGGCTAAAATTTTGAAAGATTTTTTTTTCTGTCGTCCCGTGCTCAAAAAAGAAATTCCAAAATTCTCAAAACGGTTGTAAAGATTTCCATTCCTCCTATCCGTATAAATATCTTCTAGATTTTATCCTTAACATTTTGTGTAAAAATCAAAAAAATGTTTTCTTATTACTTCAATTTTTTTTTTAAATTTTACTTGAAGCGAATTTTGGACTTTTAATATTTGTTGAACTTGATGTCATTTAATATAAACACTAATCTTTTTTCCTTTCTCTACACGAAAAAAAAACAAATCGATTGTTAAATACGTGCAGAGTAAAGGCGTAAATGATATAAAAAAATATTGGAAATTCTTTTATTTCTTGGCTCTTATGATGCATTGCCAAGTACCCACGGACATGTTTCTAATTTGTGCGTGCGGGTGTGTGCTAGAGATGGGATATCGAAAGAAAAATATCGATATTGATATTGATATCGATATCAGATAGCAATTTCGATATCGATATTATATCGGAACTAAAATATCGATATTTTAAAATATCGAAATATCGATATCGAAAATTTAGCGAATTAAAGTAAAGATAATTATAAAATAATAATTCCATAGCTAGACATAGGAAGACATATTTTAGTCATACCTAATCATAAATACATAAGAACCTTTTAATAACTATGAAACAAAGCAACACCACGACAACCATAACAAATATAAACTAAAATATAATTGTTTTATTGAAGAAAATTTAAAAATAAAATATCGATATATTATTTTGATAATTACATATTTTTTTCGATATTTTACTTTGTTGTAATATCGATATGGAATATAAACAACAATATTCCGATATTATTTTATCAAAATATCGAAATATTGTTTAAAATGACTAAAATATTATATAGAGATTTTAAAATAGGAATATCGATATTTTATTTTGATAAATACATATTTATTTCGATATTTTGTATTATTGTAATATCGATATGGAATATAAGCAACGATACTACTTTATTACTTTATCGATATTCGTTGAAAAAATATCGAAATTTCTTTTCTAATCATTGATATATTAATAACAACGTAAATATCGGAAGGAACAGGAAATTATCAAAATAAAATATCGATATACCTTTTTTTAGCTTTTCATAAAATATTATAGTTTTCTTTCATAATATGTCGATATTTCGATGAA
>NW_027112099.1:82119-95945 GCF_000696795.3 Halyomorpha halys | reverse complement strand
ATATCGATATCAAAATATCGGATATCGGAGACAAAATATCGATATTTCGATAATATCGATATCGATATCCCATCCCTAGTGTGTGCATGTGTGCGCGTGTGTGTATGTGTATTTACCTCTTTGGTTAAGCAGAATCATTTCTTAGTTTTAGTTTGATCAATCGTATAAAGTTGGATTATTTATTTTTAGTTCTTGGCCACTATAGTAACTTACCATAATTACAAATTTTATACTTTATAAAATTATTGAGACTATTTGTTACGTTTAAAAATTACTGAAACGCGTATTTTTGATCGAATGAGGCAATATATTCTTCTGCTATTAATATAGTTAGTTGTTCAATTTGAATTCCAGACTTCCCAGCAATAGTTTAGGAAGGTCGAAGTAAATGGAATGCACAATACAACTCCAGCAGTTTGGAGATGGGTCAGTAACGGTAATGGTCTAGGGGTGGAATACCAATGTATGCCCATGGAACACAGTTTCATGTGTTTCGTCGGCTAGTCATTAACACAGTAACTTACGAGTGCATTGTTCAGGACTAAGCACCCAAGTTCTTTTATTTATACACCATAATGTCAGATTTATAGTTGTATGGTAAATAGTTGACATTTTGAAACATACTTTATTATTTACTTTTATTGTATTCTTTATATATATTTTATATCGTTTATCATATCTCATATTTATTTAAGTTCATTACATAAGTCTTATGAATTTTTTTAAAAGATATTTTTATTGATATTTAAAACTGTAGTTTTATGTATGTACATCCAGTAAATTTGATTTTAGTTTATAATGGAGTGATACAGGCGTGTAGAGCAAATACCCATTGGTAGCACTATAATGACGTTTTTACATTAGCAGATCTCGTGGACATCTTCTTTTCAGACGCCTCGACAGATTGTCAGGAATGGAAGGAGAAGCAAGGTTAGAAACTAGTGGGGATTTTATAATAGAAGGATTGGTATCTGGTTCGGGCTAGGCCGGTTAAATATGGAACATTAAGGTCTTTATGTATGATTTTATTTGTGACAAAGTAAGGAGCATTGAGGATTTTACTAAGGATTTCAGATTGTAATAAATTTATATTCATTATTATCACGTTATAGTAGTAAGCTCGTCTCATTGATATCCTTTACATAAGTTATTTCATTCATTTTCTAATTTTATTTTATATCAATTTTAGTGTTTTGTATTTGTTTGTAGTGTATAAATTAAATCTTAGTTTTTATCTCTTGAAATAATTTCGAAATTGTATAATTCTAAATTATAAACCGTAGGTCCACGATGCCTCAAAAAAGAAACGTGTAGCAAACACATATTTCATTTTTTGTTTATCGTTTTTGAATTTTATTTTAGTACCGACCAGATATGATCATCATAAGATTTTGCCATCTGAGATTTCCATATAAGATTTTGCCAACACACTGGTTGTATTTACTGAATAAATAAAACAAAAATATTGTTTCAGCCAGACGTTTTGAATATATATACATAACCAAATTCTGCCTATTTCAACAGCTTTATTTTGAAGTTGATCCTGTACCTTATTATATATTTTTAACTGTAGCTGATATAATTAATCAATGTAAAAAAGAGTCGTTAGAGCATTAATTTAGCTAATTAGAAAGTCCATTAATTTCTTCATAATAGGGCAATAAATATGGCATCATTACCTTCAGAGGGTTAAGATCCGCATTAATGCTTAGCATATCCGGATTATTTACGGGCTAATACGAGACTAGAAGACAAAGCTACTAACCATATTATATCATTATTATTTTTTATTATTAATTAATTTATTTTATGTTTTTAACGGCGGCAAATAACTAATACCAATTCTATACGTTTTATTTTCGTATCATTGATGATTCTACAATTTGAATCATAAAATCACGTGTTAAATATTTTGAAGAGACATTTTGGAATGATCAGCCTTCCAAACTGTTGATTAATTTTATCTCATTTTTTATTCAATATGGAGCAGCTGTTGACCATTGACAACGTCATTTTTATTTATAATTAATAAATTAAATTTTTATATATAATTAATTAATTAATTAATTTTTCTAGTTATAGTGTGAGATTCGTAATAACCAATGCATTTACTTTTATTCAAATATTGATATGTAGTATTTGTGCGTGAGTTTAGATGAATGTACAAACACTCCTTCGTTTCGTGTCGAAATGCTAACGGAGTGAAATAAAAATTAGAACCGCCCTGCCTGGAGAATTCCGTGAAGATAAAGGAAATTGTAATCCATCGAATTTCCCTAGAGAAAGTGGTTCGTCTTATTCAACTCAGCAGAGTACAATTGAAATTCCGAAACAAATAAGATTTAGCTCCTTTAAGAAGTTGAACCCCAATTTTTCCTCCCCCATCTAATCAAGTGTTCTCTTTAAATAAAAAAGTTACGTAAACGCAAAGTATTTTTTTAATGTTTGAACACATTAACATTAGTCATTCTAAACATGACAGAATACTGAGTACAAAAAGTATATTAACTACAAAAATATTTATGCTGTTAATGTTTAATTGAATTAAACATAAAACATTATCCAATATTAATTATGGATATAATTTGAATATAATCAAATTTTTGATAAAACCGTTTGATGAAAGAATTTGACAAATATTATAATCTCTCTGATAAAGAGTTTTGAACAGCTTCTTCGAGTTTTTACAACAGGATTTTTGCGGGTTATTTATGGAAAACATTCGTTATCCTTATATATTGTTTCTCAAATGTCCTTTTGTCGGTTCCTCTTAAAATTCATTTAAACCAATCGTTTAGCCATGATTTTGAAGATATAGCCGCTAAAGGCGAAAACCATTATCATTGGACTTATCAAACCAGTTACTTTAAGGTTGTTTTTATACAACTAAAATTATTGTTTCATGTGGATTATTAGAAAGACTCATAATTACAAAATAGTGCATATGTATGTCATAGATAAATGATGAGAATGAAGATTTGATCAAATCCCTAAGGTAGAACCAATCTTTAAATATATACATAAAGTTTTTTTTTTTAATTAAAAAATTCCTTGCACAAATATAGCACATTTTGTTATTTCAGTTTGTGATTCCTCCTAACTTAACTAATAACTTTGAATAATTCACGTTTAGAGACCGCTGAGTAAAAATATATACAGGAAAAATGTGACTTCCATTAATTTTCTATAATATTTATGTAATTTTTTGCTTAACGTTTCTGAAGGATTTCGCCACTGTTTATCTTTCTGAGATAATAAAGGAACCTAATGGATGTGCTGATTTAGCAAGAAAGTTTGTGTTTGGAGATATTGTTATATTATAAAAATGTATTACATTTTCATTTTACATTTTTTTTGCTGAAAAAAACCTTGTTTCTCACATTACAAAAAAGAAGTCTAAAACATAAAATTTGCAATTTTATCTCAACATCAAAACAAATACATTTCAAAACATGATTTGAACTGATTTCATTACTTAAATAGACGAAATGAAAAGAAAAAACAAAACTATGAAAATATATTTTTTATTAAATATAAAGGTAATAAAATAAAGGAAAAAAAAAATTAAACAATTACTGTCAATCAACAAAATATGAAGAAAAAATGATCTAATTTCATTCAAATTTCTTTTCTCATTAACACCGCAATCAAATCAGATTTCATCCTATATTAAATAATCACAAATAATCATTTCATATGCATTTATAATCATTCTATATTAAATATAAATAAAGTTTACCTTTTTTTTTTTTTTACTGAAGTTCTTTCTTGGTCAATTTTTTTTTTTAAGTTTCTTAGTTTTTTTTCTATTTATTATCTGAAAGATATTCTTTCTTTTGGCTTTTAATACCCTTATTAACCTTATTTTGATAAAATAAAGGACATAACTTTAAAAATGTCTCATTCAATTTGTCAGAGTATGTGAAGAAGGGAAACCATAGGTACCATTTGATTTAAAAGGTTGGCTTATCCCAACTAATATCTGAGATGTGTTGTTTTGGGGGAAAATGAGAGTTGTGAAGGATTTCTTGTTAACAATCATACTTAGATATCACAAAGTTCATAACATGTAACGAAATGTTAAAAATCATAATGCATATATGCAATATTTCGTTCCTACTACTCTTGTGAATTTTTTTTCATGAAAAACTTTTACTAGTAATGATTTCATTTTCTAGTAGTTAAAATTTTAAAGTCAATGGTTGCCTACAAATTTACTTTTGTTTATTTCATTGAATATATTACATGCATTTATTTCCAAGATTAATAATTTATTCTTTAACTTATTTCGCATACTATTTGTGTTGGATCTATACTGTATTAAGAACAGTATAGATCCAAGTAACTAGAAATTAACAAAAGTAAATTGATAATGGAATAGCGTTTCGGTTATTGATAAATTTGTCCAAAAAAAATAAAAACCAGGGCTAATATTACAGAATAGATAAATAATCTGAAACTTTCGATTCAAGATTCGAGATGAGATTCGAATCCCATTCGCGCTGTTTTCCAATTTCAGGCACTTTTTGAATGTTGCTCGATTTAACTATCTTAAAGTCTCCTCCCATTTTAAGAAAATATTTCTAGAATTTTAGACTGTGGGATACATTGATCAATAATTTGAGAAAACAATCACACGTTTTGCTGTCTTGGAAAAAGAATTATAATAGAGAGGGTGAACTACCTGAAAAATGTGGAGTAAATAGGTGGTATTTTTTAACTCAGGGGGGGGGGCGTAGCGGAGAAGAAATAGGAGTCAGTCATCTGCTCTCTATTATCCGTTTCAGTTTATATTAAAATGGCGGAAATTCCTATTAATCTCAAGGAAAAACTGAATACCGAGAGCGTGGTTTCATCAAGAGTACCAACTATTCTCTTTTTGGCTTCACTTTTCCTTTGTTGAAGTTAAGGAAAATGCGTCGCTACCAACTCCCTCGTTGCAGTGACGTCCACACAAACATTCAGGAAGGTTTATTGAACCATCTTAATTTTTATTATCGATAAGCATTACCTTTCGATACTTATCGAACTATAGTGTGTACCATCTTTCTTCTCACCGCACAGCTTGAACTGCCTGTAGCTGCTACTCCATTATTCGAATACTATGAACATCTTGTTTTTTTTTTTAATTCTGGCAAAATTCGGTATGTATTTCTAGCTTTACATGGAAATGAGTTCAGTGTTTGAATAACTACGGGCTAACAAAGTGGGTACAATGATAGTGATTAATTTTTTTTAAACCAATTATTTCGCTCTGATGACCTGGAATGTTTAAGCAAATAAAAAATAAATAATTTTTCATCAATTTTAACGGTCATAAGATTTTATGACTACTAAATTTAATATCATATTAAATATAAATAACTAGATTTCTAACTCTCCTACGATAATCACCTTCTCTCTAGCATACTTTGCTTTGACGGTGGAAGTTAAGGAACTGTTAGGACACGATCTGGTCTTTGAGAAAGTAGAACTTCAAGGAAATAAGTTCTGTCACTCCAAATTCCAGTGGAGTCCAGTCACTTGAAACAGTGAATAGTCCCAATGCGTGACTCAATAGAATACCTTTTTGAACAGAAAATTGTCTTTATAAATAAATTCTAAATATTATAAATATCTTTTGCAGAAAACTATGTTGTTTTCTATTTATTTAATTTTATCTATAATTTCTAGATGAAATGTTTGTCTATATAAAAATGATTTAGAGATTAAAATAAACATATCTTAGATACTGGTATGAAGTTTACATTATGATGTACACAATGTACCAGAATGAAGAAATAAACTATTATAAATATGGAAATTACATTATACAGATCTCTTAAGTTTGTGATTTAGAAAAAGTATAATTATTTTTGATAAAATTATTTGACATTTTTAAAAACGTGTACTGAGAAAATGTAATTGTCCTTTTGTGCATACTTTGTTTAATATTTAGGACTGGAAATCCTTAAGAAGGTATATCATAAGTCTTTATGATATATTAGAAATTTAATGCTTAATTAATTATTATTTAAATAGTTGAATACATTTTACAGAGTTAATTAATAATTTACAACTAAAAAAAGTCACAGATTTTATTTTATTTTAAAATCAAACCTGAAGGAATAAATAAATTACAGCAACATAGTGAACTATTAAGTTTCGTATAGTGCACAGAGAATGACTGGCCAAATTAAAACTTATAACTTGGATATCGAGAGGAAGTATCTCAGATTGTTTGGGCAAGGATCTGTGAAGCTTAACGGTGCTTTCGAGGGGTACTGTTAATGAGAAAGTTAAAAGCATGTTTATGTTCAGCTCAGATCAGTCTTCATATGGGTGCAATGAAAGGGCCGGAGCTTGGCCCTTCTGCGCCCTTGTCGAGTTTGAAAAATTTGAGCCCTCCAAAATCGGCTGGTCTAAACAATTTTTTTAAATGTTAGTAAAATGTTTTTTTGTTTTAATATAAAAACATTGTATATTTGTTTTGCTTATTTTGCTGTTGATAAATCGAATGGTAAGGGGTGAGAGAGACAGATGGCAAAGGCTTGTCACTCTGCATTTGGCGCTGACTCGACTCATTCTCTATCTGTGGACAGTAGGACAAGGTGCATTGCATTACAAGCAAGATTTCCATGATTTACAAGAGATATATGGCTGATTTTTTTAGTTGATTGTAGGCCATCGGCATAGTATTAATATTTATAATACTAGTATTTCATCTATTAACGTGAATATTTTATTGCTTCATTGAATTTTCCAGTATAAAAAATGGAGATTTTTCATGGTTGGTGTAGTAGTAATAACTATTTGAAATCCTATTTAGAACTTTTGTATTTTATAAAGAAATATTTCTGATTTTTATTGAGTATTTTAATGTAATGCTCGTTTAAAATAAAAGTGTTTTTGTCCTACCTGACTGATTTATTATCATTATCATACAAAAAATAAAATAAAAAAGTTTATAAAATTAAAAGCATATAATGATGATAACATATTTCATAATTTTTCTTTGACGAATTTCGGCAGAATGGGTTGGTTTCAACGTGTTTTCACTTTTCATAATTTAAATATGCAATAATATATCTATGCAACTGGTAATTTCATTTAAATAACTAGAAATTAAATGAATTGATTCAATAAAAGTAAATTTTTATCAATATTCAAACATAATACTTATTTCCCAAATAGTTGATTACAATATTTCATTCTTTAAAAAGCTGAAAAAAGGGTACATAATGTTGTTTATTAAAATATCCACCAAACTAAAAAAAAAATAATATACTTTTAAAATTGTTTTGATAGCAATGTTATAGTGATAACAGAGGGATGCTGTTTAAATCAGGACAGAACCAACTAATTAAAATTGGATACTGATATCACTAATTGAAACTCCGTCAGCGTTATAAAATTAATCATTTTTTTTTTAGCTGGAGATGTTTCAAGAGGGAAGGATGCTAAAAGGGAAATGTTTACGATGAAAGGAGATTATTAAGCTGGCCCCTGGGTCCATACAGAGGCTGAAAGTGTGTTTTAATGTTTGTTGCTCCGGGTGCCTGGATGGCTTCCAGCTGGGTTCCATGATTTATCTGGACGTCGAAAAACAGGAGGGGATAGCTCCCCTTTCTTACTTCATGTCCGTTCGGCAACACCAGGAAACATGATATATCATGCATTCATACCGCATCCATCCGATGGTACATATGTTATTTTGTTATAGCTGGTACATGATGATGGTATCCTACTATTTTCTTTCCAAAATAGTTTCCAATTTATAAGGGAAAACATTTTCATGAAAAATAACAATTGCGTATTTCAACATATATTGATTTTTATAGTATTCTCTTGGCAAAATGAATTTTGAATTTACCGTTCACAAACAGCCATTCAAAACGTTTTGGTTCGGAATATCGTAAAAAGAACATCCATGAAAATATATGAAATTCCCTGGCACCTTGAAATCTTGCATTGCCAAGAATAAGAAATTTCCTAACTTTAAGACGCGATACATTTTTAATAATAGAAATAGATAAAATTTTATAATATAAACAGAAAAATCTATCAAATCCCTCCTTCAGTTAACTTACACCTCCAGGACTACCTCAAAGAGAGCAAATTTTAGTTTATATCTACTCGTCTCTCTTTTCTCAGTCCGCCGGTGTTCCTCAAGGTAGTATCTTAGGTCCCATTCTTTATACGGTTTATGCAGCTGACATCCCAACCCACCCTAACACAGTGCTAACAACATACGCTGATGACACATATATACTTTCTGTAAACAACGACCCAACTAATGCATCACATACACTACAGGCACACATAACATCTATTGAAGAATGGTGTAAAAACTGGAGAATCAAAATAAATCCTGACAAATCCCACCAGATCACCTTTACTCTCCGTCGTAAACCTCTGCCCTCCTGTCCTACAGTATCCTTTCTAGATACACCACTAACGCCTGTTGAACAGATTCGATACTTAGGACTCCATCTTGACAAGAGACTTACTTGGAATCCAGACACAAGACTGAAACGACAAGAAACTGCTCGTAGATTCCGACACTTACTTGACAAACGCTCTAAACTTCCCATTCACTACAAAAAATTAGTATACACTACGATAATCAGACCAATTTGGACATATGGAATTGAGCTCTGGGGTTCCACCAAACCATCAAATTCTTCCCGCATCCAATCGTTACAATTCAAAATCCTACGTAAAATCCTTGATGCTCCTTATTACGTCACAAATAAGCTCATTCACATAGACCTTAACATCCCATTCGTTGCAGATTTGACCCAAAACAGATATGCGTCTTCTCATTCCAATCTCCTAAACCATCCTAACCCATTAATTCTTAATCTTTCATCCTTAACAATCCCTGATAATCCTCCGAGGCGTCTGAAAAGAAGATGGTCACGGGACCTTCTAATTTAAATTAGTGTTTGAAGTACCACCAATGGGTGGTTCCTTTCCAAGATTTTCAAGTGTATATGAAACATACAAAATATTTACCTATTGTATTATTTTGTACAGTTGTAAATTACAATAAATAAATAATTTAAAAAAAAAAAGTTTATATCTAGTGTAGAATATAAGCAGTTATGGATTTGAATATACCCAGAATTAGCAGAAATAATGTTTTATACACCAGGAGGTTAGACAGGAGCTTTTACTGGAAAATGTAAGTGAAAATGTAAATTACCAGAAAAAGATAAGTGGCTCAAAAAAAAAAAAAATGCTGTAACATCGGTCAGAATATTATTATTATACGAAACAATTACACAGCCGAATATTAACGGATATAATATTATAAAAATAAAATTAATAGAATAAGTAATAATCTTTGGGATTTATTTAATTTAGATAAAAATATGTCAAAATCAATATACGATATATAGATGTGAACCGGTAGAATTTTACTTAGAATTGATTAATCCCATAGCATTAAGTTTCAGTACTTGTTTCAAGTAGATTTTTCGTGAGCCTGAAAAAAAAAATCGATTGAAGAACTGTTGAGATGGAGTGAGTCGGTTACTCTTGGACAGGGATGATGGACGTGACTCGCTGAAAAGAAATGCTTGGGTTGATAGAAGCTAGAGAGAGATTGTGATATGTTGAAATCAATCTATGCCCCTCATCCTTTTCACGTCCTGTCCGATAGCGTTTGGAAACTCCAGGCATGTCTCTCCAGTCTTGATTGGAATTCCTCATCTTCCAGTTTATAGAATTTAACTCTATCAGGCGGGACAGTGACAACTGGCTACGGAGGACGAATGGAAAACTTAAATATCATTAACTTGCTTTAATTTACATAATTTTAAATATTTTTGATAATTTTGGGTTCAATATTGTCTTAGCAAATATCAAAATTGTTTAAATTATATAAGATTTCAATTAAAAATTTTACGAAAAAGAGTATTTTTATTGCAATATTAAGGTACTTTTAGTGGGAAAGTGATTTTCAAAGTGCCAGTATTTATTAATGGTAGCCCGAGATACCATCCAAAAATCTCGGTTTAGTAAGGTTTTCAAGCATAATGATCAAGTATTTTGTCGCCCATATATACACCATAAATCACTACTGGTTTTCCGTTTTAAAATGTATTATTTAAAAAAAGTATATTGCGGGTACTACTTTAGTCAATTTTCACTACTTAAAATGATGTTCTATTAAGTTTTTACTGGAAGATTATTGATTGACCGTGTGTATAGATGAATGGAATATGCTCCGGGTGCGGTAAAAAAAAAAACTCAAATAGTAGATAATTATACTATTTATTGAGCCAACGTTTCGCCACACGTTGCAGGGCTTCGTCAGGGCTAAAAAAGATACAAACACTATAGTTACAAAAAGGAAACCAAAAAAAAAAAAAAAAAACATACTTGTAAAATAACAGGGGTGTAAAATTAAAATAAAAAGTAAGATATAATAAAAAAAATTAAAGGTTGTAAATAGTAAATGAAAAAGGTAATAGTAACAGATAGATAAGAGAAGAAATATTAAAGAAAATACAAATAAAGAGATGAAAAAAGAAAAAAAAAAAGAAAAAAAAATGACAAGTTAATTTTTTGTAACATATTGGAACAGCTGGCATACTCTCCCTTCCCCTAACTATGGTCGGAAGACTCATCAATTTTAATAAATAGCTATTTATAGTTTTCATTAAATTAATAAAACATTTGGGTGACACAACTGTTTTTTTTTCTCCGGGCTGTTGGACTAAATATTTTTGGCTATGTTTTTATAGAACAGAAATGGCGGCCTTGCCCGATACTGCAACCCTGCTGCTCCTGAAATATAGCCTATTCGTTTCCTATAATATGTTTGAAGTAGTGAAATTTAAAACTGAAAATAGTTGATAATTTTTTTTTTATTAATTTTTTTTAGTTGATATATTTTCCTGCAAAAACTATTCAAAGAAATTGGTAAGGAATTCAATTATATGTCAACAGGTATGAATACTTTTAGTGGAGCAACTGTACTTTATGTGTTTAAGTTTTTATAAAACTGTAAAAACGAGCATTATTCCATGTTAGCAACTACAAAACATTCAGATGTCAAATTATTTATTTCTTTGGAAACTCCAAGTAAATCTTCCCAATCTTGATGGAAAAATTTTCGTCTTCCAGTTTATAGAATTTAACTCTGTCAATCAGAAAAGCGATAACTACAATCAAAAATAACAAATTGAAACTTATTGGAATTTACCACAACCTGTATCGACTTCGAACATAATATGAGGGAAACATCAGAATACACCACTGTAAACGAAATACAAATATAAAAATCCTAAATTCTGCGAAATGTCTTTCGTTTCAAAAACACCATATGCAAGCACGGCACAAATCGTAAAATCTTTAGTGGGTTATAAATAAACAGCATTTCGTTCTCCTATCATAATTACACTTTCATCCACTTGTGCAAACACTTCCATCCTACCTTTTATCCGGTGGACCAAAAAGACAGATTAAAAAGACAATGGTTCAGGGATCTATGATAATGAGATCATTTTTGATGTTTAATTTTATGATATTTAAAATTGTATTAACAACATATACAATTAGTAAATGTGGTGTGATATATATTACAATGGCATGACACAGTCTTGTGGAGAATCTACCCATTGATAGAACTCAATATTATATCTACACTAGGTTTCGAGGATACATTCTTTTCAGACGTCTAGGAACATTACCAGGTATTGAAGAAGCAATGATAGATTCAAATGGGTTTGAGTGGCAAGGGAGTTTGTCATTGAAGGACCGATATCTGCTTCTGATCAAATCTGTAACATAAGGAACATTGAGGTTCTGATGAATAGGATTATTTGCGATAAAAACAGGACCATTAAGTATTTTAGGAAGCAGAATTTTAGAATATTAGATTGTAAAATTGGATACGAAAAGAATTCGGTTGTTTTAGTGAAACCTCAAAGGTGAACTCCGTTAGTCCCTATAGACCTTATTATGGTCATGTAAACGAGTCTTTTGTAATTGGTCATAAATATAAACCGTTTGTTTAGTAAGTTTTATTATAGTATGAACTAGTTTCCGGTCATTTAGTAGTAGTTCGGTCCTCAAGGATTAGTAGAGTATTGAAGGGTATTGTAGGGCTGGAAGTCATAGGTTTACGACGAAGGGTAAAAGTGATTTGTTGGGTTTTATTTTAATCCTTCCGTTTTGACACGTTTCTCAAGGTTTGTGAGACGTAACTCACAGGTTTGGAGGGCTTGAAAAACAATGAGGGATCATAATCCACTGATAGCCCACAAGTGACATCGAAATAAGTGATGAGTACTGTGTTGGAAAGGGTTGGAATATCAGATGTATGAACTATGTAAAGGATTGAGCATCCTGAGTTAAAACAGCAGACTGAGTAAAGAGGGGTGAATATGCACAATTGTGATTCACTTGAAACTATCTGTCAATAATATGATAAAGTATATAAGGGCAGGAATTTATGGATCTTGCCCGGTGTGTCAACTAAAAGCCTGTTCTACATTAAAAAAAATTCGACGTTCCAATGCAGATCACGTAACATCCACCACTCGATGGCATTGCTGTGGAGTAGAATTTTCGGAATCAAAACTGGTGATCTCGTATTATATGATTGAAATCTAGGATGAGGTACAGGTGAATAAAAATGTTTCTCCAATATTTTATTCATGATAGGTAGAAGAGAGATAAGAAGATGGGTGGGTATTCCGGAATAAAGGAAAACTTTAATCATGATTCTAATTATCATAAATGATGTGAAAATTGGTTTTGGTTCAACCTTGGCAGATTGAAAGGTGGTCATGAATTTATTTAAAAAATGCAATAAACAAAAGCAAAACAGATCTCAACAAGATATTACTACTAAATGTTTCATTAAAGTTGCCAAGTTTTGAATTAGATCCGATTAAATGGCATAGAAATACTAATTTCATCATTGGTACTATATAGCTCAGTCAGTAGGAAATTAACTTCAAGTTAAGTTAATAAACTGAGATTGAGTAGGGAAGGAAAATTGGCTGGCTTCGGATAGATATTGAAAATGTTTTGGTTTATCATTACATTTACGTGAATCAAATCATTCAGTTGCCATCAACACTAGAAGTGAAATACGTAGAGTATGAAACCTGAATGGAAAGAATAGATTATAATCAGCACTGAAATAAACATGTATAAGAAAAAGAGTAGGTATTGGTTGAAATTAATATAAAGTTTTATTTTGGTAAATTAAAACTAAAAGACATTCATATTATTAAGAATTATATAGAAGTGAAAATTGCAGTGTTATTTCTCGCGTCTTTTTATTTTGGACAGAAAACTTACGCTATCAGTTATATATGCTTAGATAAAGGAACTCAGGCTCATGATCAGTACCCAGAATGAGGGTTATAAAGTGAAATAACCATTAAATCTATATGACATAAAATAAAATGGTATTTTGGTATTAAATGAGCATTTAAAATAAATTGACTACAATTAACAATTATTTAATTGTATTATTTCAATTTCTTGAGACAGGTAATTATTTATTAAATAAATCAAAAATTGTATCCTTTTTATTTCAACAGTCCAACATTTTGGCCATTTCAGCCGTCCTCAAGGATATCTTCAATTATAAATTCTTCATCACATTAAAATTTAAAATTTGTTTTGCAGGCTATTCTGCCCAGGTCATTAATTATAAGTTAAAAACCTATTTTTTTATTTAAAATCATAAATATCTAAATCTTCTTATTTTAAAATTGTCCATTATTTGGTGAATAATTTACGATAAAAACGAAATGTGGTCTATTTCTCAGACAGATTGATATTATACATATAAAAAAGGTTTAGTTTATTTCAAAAAT
>NW_027112099.1:60939-81829 GCF_000696795.3 Halyomorpha halys | reverse complement strand
TATATATTTTAACTTTACAAGTATTATTAAGAATAATATCATCATTACCACTAAAATAAGTTCTTCGCTAAGAGTTTCTTATTTCTGAGTTGTGAGTACCCTGTGCGAAGCAGGAAGTCAGCATTAAATTATAGTGCTAGTCTGAACCAGGCTGCCTATAAATTTAGGCCTACCTCGTGCAGCTTGGTCCTTAACTGTGATTAATATGATGCAGTGGCTGATATGGTATAACCTACCGCTACCATTTTAAGTAATTAGCTGCAGTCATAGTGTAATTACTGAATTATATGTAATTATTTTTAATCGAATATAAAAATTATAGATGCTAAATACAAGAAAAAAAATAATTTCTGAAAATTTAAGGTAAGATCTGTGATGTAAATATAAAATACCTGAGTTGGCACTCATTTGGGATAAAACAGGTGAATACTAATAATGATCTATCTGATGAATCCTACCATTAGATTATAGAGCTATTTCATAGAGCTCGGCAAGAGATTCAGCTTTAAAATTTGTTTAAACTCACAGTTCATTACATGTATCAGTGCATTCATAACACCCAGCAAACGTATATGCATAGCCAATTCTCTTTGATAAACAAATAGGAAATTTGTTGATATAGGTCTTATGACATACATTAAGATAAAACATACATTGCACAATAACTCATTTACAAGCAAATAAAGAAAATGATATATTCTGAAAATGTTTCGAAAGTATATTAAAAAAAGTAATAGATAACTTACAAATTACTTTTCCCATGTTCTACAAAATTCCATAGCATTCATTAACTAACGGGATTAACTTTTATTTATTAAATGTATTTTTAGTTAACGGATGCTTCTAAATCAAAAGCTGGATGATCTATCCCTTTGGACTTATAAATCGTATCTTAACTTGATTAGAGAAGAAAGAGTGGGTGACGATGGTAGTCGCTTTGTTAAGTATAGTCTCAGCAACCTAAGAGGAAGGTCGGTGAGCGAGGTTTTTTCTTCTCCTTTGATATGCGTTCGTGTTTACTCAGCTTGAGTCGGTGCCCTCTACAACATCGGTATTTCCTATCAGACCCGACACGAGGTTATCGATATATCTTGGTGAAGGTGTCTTCCAAATTTCGAATAAGTATCGCATCTGTCGGTGCCGTTCGTTTGATCTGCTAAAAATTGCCAAACAAAGAATTGTGATAAATGTGTAGAAAAATTAAATTGAAAAATTTGAGTACACTCTTCCATATCTTGAAGAGAAGAGACGTCTTCCCTTGGATATCATCAACTAGAAATGTGTGCAAAAAGGAGGTGATTTTGACGTGGTTTCCAATAGGTCATACGCGCCTGACCCACGGTTACCTTATGGCCCGCGATCTTCCACCGTTATGCCAAACTTCAGGAACAGAACTTACAGTTTAACACATGTTGACTGAATGCCGAGCATATAACTCCCTCAATTTTTTATATGACTCAACAGATCATCTCCATTCCATCTTGCAGGATAACAAATATACCATATATAGAGTTTTTGAGTTTCTACATCAGTCCAAGCTCTACCATAAAGTAGTTTACCTCAGGTTCCCATGTTGTAATAGTTTCCCATTTCAATATAATCGTAGCAATGAATCTGGACCCAATCCGGGATCCATAAAGGAGTTGATAAGAAAGTTCAAATATGAAATAAATTTTTCTGTAAAATCTTATTATATTTTTTAAATCCTAAGCAGTTGGAGCCTTATTTGCTATTTTTTTTTGCAGAGGAATATCCACAAATTGTCCAAATACAATATATCATTCAACTCCATTTGTTCAATGTTTTTATAATGACCTATTGATAGATAAAGAAGGAAAGGTGTTGTATTATTGTTTTTGTTGTACATTTTAAAGAGCAGATCTGTTCATCATCTGATCTGACTCGGAATCTGTCCTCAAATCTTTACAAGATCCCTTTTAAACACACCCATTAATAATAGAGTTGAAGCAACATTTGAAAACTTTGAACAACATGGGTTTTAAGGTCTTGTTTTCATGGCTGCCAGGTCATTGTGGGATCATCGGAATGAAAAGGCAGAATCGAAGGGCAGACTAGCTATAAAGACAGGTCATAACATCATCAACATGCAAAGATGTTATTTCTTGGATCAAAGAAATTGGATGGCAAGAGTGGCAAGAAGAATGGTCCAACCAGAAACTTGAATCTGCTGCAGAGAGAAGATGTATTAACCCGTCTTCGGATAGTCCATACTCGACTCACCTACCGTCATCTCACGAAAAACGAAAATGCACCGATGTGTCGCAACTGCGAAAACGATCTCACTGTTAGGTACATTTTAACTGAATGTATTGCTCACGAACCACACCGATTCTCTTCAGATTTACAGGAGATGTTGAGAGAAGACGCCTAAACAATAAAACTTTTTCATTTTTTTAAAATAATTAATATCTATAATCGCACATGGTCTAACTCTAATTCCAATAATAATTTCAGCATGTATAAGTGGATGCATAATTTAATATGGTAATTTACTCACTACGTCAATTCTAATTGTAACTTTGTAAAATGAAAATTGTAATTGTAAATTTGTAACTTTCTCACTTTGTAATTGTAACTTTGTAAACATGTCAATTGTAATCTACTGACTTTCTAAATCCAGTATAAATGGCCCTAGTGGTCGAAACACTTAAATAAATAAAAAAAAAAATAATAAAGGATAGTTAAATGTGCTAATGTGAATTTTTTTTTCTTAGTACGACTAAGTAACCGACAAACCGTCACTTGGTTGGTATATGGATGTCCACTTAAAATTTTCATACAAATTTATTTTACCAGCTTTAAATCGTTTCTATACTCATGTTAATATTTTAATTTTGAAGCTCTGACCACTATTGGACCACTATTGGTGATAAAATTCAAGTTTTTGATAGAGAGTGGACCCAATCAAGCATGAGTGGGTTCCTTCCCACTAATATCTCTGTGGGTTCCTTCCCATTTTAGTATAGGAGAATCCGAGAACTCTGACCATGACAAAGGTGCTTAGAGGGATCATGTTACTGAAGCTATAAATCAGTCAGTTTCTATACAGTATGCTAGTACCCATCGATGGTTAAGATACTTGTATCCAATACATATCATTTTCATTGATTTTTTATATACAAACTTATAAACAAAATGCCACTTTTTGCATGTCAGGGCATAAATCAATTTTGGGATTTCTTTTTCACGTCATTTAAGAAGAAAAAAGCGTGCATCAAAATCGATTAAACTGTTCAAAAGATAATTTGTGGTCGAAAAATAATATATCGAAGCCCTCTCACTCAACTTTTTTTTAATATTATTAAATATATTAAGGTATATTGTACACGGAAATGACAGCTAATTATAGTAACAATAGTTTAATGCGTTATTAGCATTTAATACTATTATTTTTATGAAATTACTTTAGCATGATAGTAGGAATATTGTTTAGTAATAATTACTTACTAAATACTTCATTGTAACGCTATACGAACTATTTTTATGTACTGAAACAATTATTCATATTTTTCCTGGCTTCTTTTCATCGGAATGGTCATTAAACCAGTTGGAATTCGATATTAATCCTAACCTCGAATCAATAGATAGCACTTACGTTTCTGTTAAAACAATGAACAATAGAATTATTTATGAATTAGAGTACTCTCTCAGATTAGATTAGATTAGATTATTATTCAGGGCGATCAACATCTAGGTTATTACACCCTTTTTACTTTATTTATCTGCTTGTCTTTGACATATGATAGTTGAATGTAGACTATTTCCTTTTTACACTGATCCATACTGGTGGATTATATTTTACACCATATTGGTGGATTATATTTTAGTATAAAGTTGAGTTTCTTTCAGAAATTTTATTATTTTGTCTATGGATTCTGTTGAGTTTTTAAGGGCTAATTCTCTTGTACGAGGAATTTTATTATTTTCGAAGTCTTGATGAAATGATGAGCATTCTACAATTATATGCTTTATCGATAATGGGGACTGACAGGTTTGACATATGGGTTGGTCCTCTTTTGTGATTAAGTGAAGGTGTGTTAATTTGGAATGTCCTATTCTTACTCTTGCAACAACCACTTCTTCTCTTCTGTTTCCCCTTATGGCACTTGTCCACTTTTGTGTGTTTTTTTAAACATTTCTTAGATTATTGGTGAGTGGTACGTCAGCCCACATTGAATCCCAACTTTTTCGGATTCTGTTCCTTAAAAATGCCTTCATGTCTTTCAGCTCGTAAATTTGGAGTGGTGGAACGTTCATTGTAGCAGCCTCTTTACTCTCTCAGAGAATATATGATTTGTGTACGGTGTATTACATATTAAAGATAAAATTTACTTTTTTATTTCTATATAATTGTTCAAAAAAGTTCCGATGGTATAGTTTTTTTTTTTATTCAACTCTTAACGCGCCGTCAGAAACAAAAGCCTACGAAAATGGGTTATTTAAAAAGATCCACTGTAAACTTTGTATCAGAAATTTTTGTATATAATAACAAATAGAAGGAAAGGTAAACACATAAGAAAAGAAAATTTCGGAAATAAGAGGAAGAAAACAAGTTGTTACATTTAGATGTTGGGCAGGCAGTGTGAAAATTCATTATTTTTTTTTTTTAAAGTAACTTTTCACCGAGTTGTAATAAATGGAAGTTTTTTGTGTCGATTGCATAATCTTAGCCGTAAATCTTGTGGTGAAGTTTCTTTTAAAGTTAATGCTTTAGAAAAGTTCTTCTCCTCGCCTCTTTCTACTCGTCACCTTACGTGTTTTTATGACTCTTACTTTCTTGCACTTTGGGTTTTCAAATAAAAAACTTCACATGTGAAAAAAAAATATTAATTAATTAAAATTTTATTAGGATTTCTTATCATATTTTAAATTTTATAAAAAAAAATTGGAAGACCTACACAGCAATAGTTCTAGATGAAGTCTATATTTTTTTTATTTTATAGTCGATTTGTATTCATGAGAGTTTTGTTGAATCCCATTGTGTATAATCAATCCAAAACACAAAGATCCCCTTCTTATTCGGCTTACGGTGGGATAAAGGAAAATAGTTCAAAGACATTCTGTTCCCTTCGTTACTTGAAGGACTCTCGCCCTTCCAGCCTAGAGAATTGATTAAAGAGTTGGCAGTATCTCCATCACTTGGCTGCGAAATATTCGGCTCTGTTCCGCTAAGGCTTATCTTGATCTTCTTGTATCTTAAAGTAAATTTGACACTGAGATGGAGGAAAAAACTTGAAAACTGAGGAAATAATTTAACTTGAGTTGTATTACACCTATTCGGAAGGGATATTTATCTTCATTAATCCATGAAAAAGCTCTCCAAGATTATATCTATATTGTTTTGTATAAGCTCTGAAATACTGACTACATTGAATTCACTCAAAATGGTTTTTAACAGTCGCTCAACGTATTCAGAGAAAATGCCATGAACCATGAGGTGAGATTGTACCAGGTTTGAGATGTTTTTTTGTTTTTCTATTCTATTTCATTATTTACCAACTTGTCCGAATCAATATAATGCAGAAAGATAGGTAAAAAAATAGCTTTCTTTTAAAGAATAGAAAAATATTTTGTGGATGGGATTGTTGGGAGATTTTTCTACTTACCAAAATCCCGACCCATCGGTCTTCTTTATTATATTTGATTTCGATTAAGTTTTGGTTCATTTTAAAACATCTTATTTTGAAGCAAGTATTGAAATGATATTGCAAAAAGATGAAATTCGATTTTTTTTTATTTTTTAATTCAGACTAGAATATGAATGTTCTTAGGTCAAAAATTGCGAGTTTTTTATTTTTATCTTTCATTTGTTATTTCGTTTGTAAGGGCCAAACAAAGAAAAAATTGGTAAAACTAAAAAAAATATATGCACAATCTCGCCCCATAATGTGAATTTTCTTAACGATAATGTTACGATATTTTTATCTAAGGTATATTATTTAAATATTTTTTAGTTCCTATGTAACCGATCTAGCCCGAACTAGATATCACTCCTTCCATTATAAACTCTCTAATCACTCAAACCCCCTAGTTTCAAACCTTGCATCCTCTTCCATTCCTGACAATCCTCCGAGGCGCCTGAAATAGAGATGGTCCACGACGAGCTAATGTAAAATGTCATTAGAATGTTACCAATGGGTAGTTGCTCTACACGCCTGTAACACTCCATTTTAACTAAGACCATATTTACTAAATTTATTATGTAATATACAGTCGTAAATTTCAATAAAGTTATTAAAAAAAATATTGTTTATGGTAAAAGTATAAAACGTAAAAAAAATTATACTACACGGATGATATTTCTGGTTGTATTCAAACAAAACTATATCATTTACCAGTTTATAAATTTAATTCTTTATATCATAAAAACCAACGCCTTTTAATAGTTGAAAAAGTTGAAACAGTGAATTGTTAAATTAAAAATCAAAATGTTGGTTTTATAGATGTCATTCTAGGAGTGTTATAACTCTCATTGATTTGTGATAACATACTGCTGCACAATGCTAAACGAGAAAACTTTAAGAAGACCCAAGACCATTTTTTTGCTGAATTCTGTGTTGGTCTAATCCCGCTACATTTGGAACAATCTCACCTCAGTCCACGGTACACTAAGGATTTAGTTAAGTTATTTCGATTGTTTAAGACTTGATAGTATATTGAATATAGTTGAGTGTGCTTATAAATTTCAATTCATGTCTAATATTCCCTTTCCTAATTCGCTAACAACTTAACCTAAGGATTCTCCTAATATTTTAGAATTTGATATATTAAAATTCTCCATCAAGGAAACACAGTTAGATTCGTTCTTTATGTAAGAAACAGTTAATTAAGTGTTATATAATTTTACTATACATCACGTAATGATGGTACATTTTATTACTCAATGCTGTTATGTCGTAAAAAGAAAGGAACATAAAGACTAATGGAGGTTTTATGTTGCACATTTGATAGCAGCTTAAAAGTCAACCTAGAAAATAAAGAGAGCATTTCAGTGAAAAATACGTACTCCACATCTTATAGAAGTGCAGTCTTTATAAGGCTTTCTGTTTCGCCAACATATAAAAGAAGATCTAGTTCACTATCGTGTGACCATTAAACTTTATTCCACTTTTGATAAAGAATATTTTTTAAAAAATTGTCAGTTGACTATAACTTGTAAAGGTATATCATGCCACTGAATTTAATTATATTTTTTTAGGACTTTCAGAAATTTGGAAAGATGGTAATAAAGTGCTGTCGAGGGACTCTGGAACGTTTAATTCTGGTGGACTCTTAATTCTATTACTGATAAAAGGAAAAATATATTTTTTCGATAATAATTTTAACATGGGGATTAATATGTTCGGTGTGGACAAGTTAATTTACAATATTTCCAAAAAAAAATTGAAGATAATAAAAGAACAAAAAAAAATTCTTCTTAAGAGAAAAAATTATGTTTTATATATTCGAATTTTACAAATAGAAAAATGTTCTTTACTATAGTTTGATACGTGCTTCAAAAACAAACTTTCAGGTTACGAAGCATCTGTTATTCTATTTTTTTTATTTTATTATGTATTATTTATTTATTTAATTTAAATTTTATTCATTATAACATTATTTTTCTTCCTCTTCTTCTTTTTTTTGTTTTATGTTCTTTCTTTTATATATATTTTTCTGTATAATATCTTCCATATAATTTTGTAATTATTCACCAATATTAATGCAAAAAAATATATTCATATAATATGCTTTTGGGGAGGTTTATGCACGAATCATTTAAAATACTCCATGTGAAATTTAGAGAAGAGGAGTATTCTCCGGGGCTACTGGAAATCACAGTATATACATATATATTTGCGCGTGCGTGTGTGTACACCTTTTAACCAACAAAATGAACCAAATAAAATTAACTGTTTCATTTTTATCTTAACAATAAAATTATTTCCAAAATTCAATTTAGGATTCATTTAATCTTAGCTTTGTTGCATCATTAATAAAAAAAAAAACATTTACGAAGATTTTACTTTATTGGTAGGAACTTTTAAATTATTAGAGATAATAAATCTCCGTGCAACGTAATACATACTAAAAATGATGATCAGTAAAATAAATTTAACATCAATCAAGTTCAATACGACAAAGGACATATAAGCTGATCGTGGAGTCAGAGCGTTTGGGAATTTGATTGAGTGCTCTATCCAAAACACAGCATCGTCCACGGGTGACGTACGAGTGTCTCTCAGCAATGCAGATCTCCTTTCAGCTTCTGCTTTGTACCTGTGGGGTTAAACGTTTTTAATCTTCAAGTTCATAACTAGAAAAACAGATATTTAAGTTTAAATTATTTCATAATTTTATATTCCTTATTGAGTTGATTTTTTTCTTGAAGGTAATAATTTATTTTAAATTCGAAAATGTTCGATATTTACTTCTAAAGAAAAAATCAATACCATTTGACATTTCTTTTTAATGTTACTATAGAAAATAGTTACCTACCTTTTATTGTTTAGTAACTCTTTGATCGCCCAAGTCAAAGAATCTTCCGAGACATTATCGTAGTTCACCCTTACACAGTAGCCTGCAACGACTGCAGCGAGAATATTCTTCGGTTGGTCTCCAAAATAAGGGATCCCAATGATGGGGACACCGTAATAGGCTGATTCGTATAAGCTGGAGTAGCCACCGTGAGATATAAACAGCTTAGTCCGATTATGAGCTGAAATTTGTTTGTTGGTAATTGAGTTAAATCTCATAGTTTAAGTGTATGGATCATACTATATTTAAGCTAGTGTTGACTAATTTGAGAAAACTATTGAATTGGGTTTTTTAGCATAAGAGTATCATAAGATTTATTTCAGCTTTACAAATCTCAAATGAAAATCTATTACAAATCAACCAACTATTGTTAGTAATATGTATGTAGAAATAGAACTGGGTCATTGTTGGAAATATCTGTAAATTGTTAAGCTTGGTTTTGGTAACGATTAGTTTAGTAAAAAGATACAATGGAGGGAGCAGTATGTTTGAATTTAAAGTTTGTTATAAGTTCGAAAACTTGATAAGGACAGTTGGATCGCTTTAATTTGTACGGAAGAAAATCAGTAAAATAAAAGCATAAAACCATTTCTTATCATTTTGTAAAATGTCTGGAAGCAGGTACACTCTCTGGGACATCTAATGCAACAAGCGATTATTGTCTACTTTACGATCCAGGGATTGTGAAGACAACTTATTGATATCATTTTGGAACCATTAAAAAAAGGATTTAAGAGAGTTCTGAAGAAGACATACAAAGATTGTAGCTAAAACCGCTAATTGCATAGATTAATTGTAAATTTGTTCGATAATTATGTGATGGGTTTTTGTAACCTTGGTAATTTCCAAAATCTTTTAATTTAGATATTTTATGCCCCATGGGAATCCTTTATACTTGACTGAATAGTCTGCTTACGGTTTAATCAGCCTGTGATATATAGGTTTACTACTTATATATAACCAAAAAACAAACATTAACATAGTCAGCAGAATATGGAAATAGTAAAAAATGGATGTGTGATTTCCTAATATCTAATTACCTAATATCTGCTGCTGAGGAAACCAAGAAGACATTATGACGTTCGCGGGTACCTGATCTTTCGGATAGTCGGAGTCCCACTTCATTACTACCCGTTGTTTCAGATTACCAAAGACCTTCATAAAAGTACTCGCAACATCTCCGAATTCAGTGCTCTCAGATACTATTGCTAAATTAGTACCAAGCGACATGTATATCACCCCATGTTCCGCATTGTCCAGGAAGTTCTGAAGGTGCTGGAAGAAGATTATGGAGTTACATTCATGTAAAAATAATGTTTTATTGCGAGAACATAAAATTAAATAACTTTTTTTATATGCAATAAAATATAGAACTATACCTAGATATACAGAAACAAAAAAAATGAAAGTAAATTGGTATTCGTTAACAATGGATAGGTCCTAATACGTGTGAACAGACCATTACCGTATCATTAGAAAAAAGAAAAAAATATATATTACCTAAATAAAACCCCCTAACGAGTAATTTACTATAATTAACTGGAGTGTTACATGATTACAGATTTGGGCCTTGTTTGATTGATAATTTATTCGAATCACAAATCATAATTTAATCCAAAAATTTGAGCATGACTAAAATTTTATTTGATTAAAAAAAGACCAATACAATTTTTTGTCATCCAACTTAACTTCAATCGAAAAAAAAAGTAGTCGAATAAATATTTAATCTATTACGAACGGAATAACATACTTAAAGTGGATTTTGTGAAGAATAACTCCAGTATTTAACTATCAGGGATAAAAATCAATTATAAATTATAAAAAAAGAAGAAAAATATATATGATACCGGAATTGTTTATTAAATAAAAAAAACTTTATTACAAAAAAATGAGTTGTTTGAAACTTCACCTTTAATTAAAAGGAAAAAAAATGCAAAATTCGCTTTACGAAATAAAATAAAATTTATTTCTTCAACTGAAGAAACCAAAGAGCGTAAAGTTTAAATAGTTTCTTTAAATAAAGGAAAGTTAAAAAACTATAAAAGTTAAGTACTTATGTTTATTAATTGTCTTCTAAATATATCAGAGAATATGGGATTGGGGGCTAATAGTTGTGATAAGAACAATTACCATCGGGTTTTAATCAGTGGCCATAGTGCACTTTTTTTAATATAGAAATGACATAGAATAACATAGAATATTTATTAATTGTCAAACTGAGTGTCCTAGTGTTGAGGAAATGCTTGCTTTATTTATTTAAAAAATAATTGATTTAGAAGTTTATACTGTAAAATAAATTATTGTACTTATCCCCGAGTGGTCGACTGTTCATCTAGAAGTTCCAGTCTTCACCTCTTAACGTTTTCATCTAATCCTGATACAAGTTGTATAGGGACACACTTGGGACAAACCCTTTTGATTAAAAGAAGAACCATCGAAATAGGCTCCAGGATGGGAAAGTTATGGGTGAACACATTGAAACAAATTCAGGTGTATTGTTAAACTACTTAAAAATATATATATTTTTAAAACATCAAGTATAAGTAATTATGAAACTACCTATCCAGTAGAAATGGTTACTTAATCACAGGTACTTAATCATGAGCCACTTAAACAACATAAATCAATAACTACCTGCATCACTCTATCTCTTATTATCTATAAATTTGATTTCTCTTGACAGGTCTGTTCCAAAATAAAATAAGACATAAATGAATAGGAATTGGACAACTAATTATAATATGGTTTAAATTATTAAGTGAAATAAGTTTAATAAATTAAAAGCTACGTTAGACTAATCAAGACAACATAACAATAATTAAATTAATACCTCAGGAAGGGGCTTGGTTTTCTTATTTATCACAACTCCTGCTATCTTTTTGACGTGGGGTGAAGTTGGGTATGGATAGCTTAAGGCTGGATGGCTGTTCACCAAGATCATACTAATGTTGGCCAGGATGTGATCCAATGGCGGACGATCCTCGGAACCGTGATACTTCAGCGACCTCTTAGCTACCTGTTCCATTCGGTGCAGATAGAACAGGCTGGATAGCGAGATTGAGAGGGTAATATAGGCGTTGTGGATTCTTTCAAGAAGATTCATGTTATCAGTATATGGAGACCTATGGAAACTCAGAAATAATGTACCAACAATATATACGAATACCAAAAATAATACATTAGTTTAAAACGAAATCCATGAGAAACTTAATGTCATATTTCATTTATTGAATGGAATGAGCTCAAATCAGAACTATGTAATAATATGAACGCTCACCTGTAATCTATCATGTAGGCAGTATTATCAGGCAGCCCAGCTACGCTGTTGATCCACGATCTTTCCCCCAAACAACAGATCTCGATGCCAACAGCATTGAATCGGTGGTGCAAAGCCGCGTTGGCTTCTTGAAAAAAACACGTCTCAGTAATGACTGCATCGAAGGTCTCAGATGACTCGATAAGATTCTTTACATTAGGCTGATTGTAAACTTTTTCAAGTCCTGCAGTTGTTATCCCATACACTGCGTTCACTTGGAGGTAGTAAAAAGTTCGCTTGGAATTTTCAAAAAAAAATTTGCTATCTAAAATAATAAAATATACACAATATTAAATTCTAGAGAAAAATATGAGTACGCAAAATTGTATCAAATTTGCACTTAAATATTAGATATTAAACTAATTTCATATAACTTGTTTCTATTTATAGCTTTTTTATGTTAAATTGTTTCATCAACGGACAGTAAGTAACTTTCTTCGCGTTTAGTAATATTTTCTACCTTCAAAGACGTATTACATTGCACAAACTTGTTCTAGATACATTTTCATATTCTCCTCCAGTAAGTAGTCTTGTTTCTGATTCCATTTACTGACATGTTTAATGGAAGTATTTTGTAGAGATTCCATGTTATACTTTTTCATGGTGGATCTTAATGGCATACCCACGGAGTAAGAAAAACATATAGTTGTCTTAAACTAGATATCAGCGCGGATCCAACTCTCTCACCCTCCCGGGAAGTCCTTTCTTATCCTACCTTTCAAACATTACCTGATATAATAATTTTACAATCTTTTAATGAGACCATAGCACTATCTTACACACTCACCCTTTCTCACACATACCCGATATTTCTTATTTTACCAGTAAAACAATGAGTAAAGCATTTTTTATTAAAAAAATAAATAAAATCCTATATTCAGATACATCTTAAAAATAGTCAAAAGTATAAATCTAAAATTAGATTTACCTAATGGAATGACATTTTAAGAGATAATATAGAATAGTTTAAGAGAGAGAGAAAATCAAAGATTATTATATTATATATTATACTAAGCAATAACTAGCTATTTTCGAATCCTTCAGATTTCAGATGTAGCAAATTTGTTATTATGAAGAAGGTAAAAGCCTGCTATCAAAATTAAATATGATAATTACAAGCACTTATCAATAAATCATCTGTCAGTTTACAAAACTCCGATTCCTGAAGAAAATACTGTTCATTGATGAAATGTACAAATAAATAAGAATCCTTTTTGAAGTAAAAGTATTCATATGGAACAAATATTCGTATAATACAAATATTAATATTTTCCTTGAAAAAGTTTATAATGATCGATTGTTTTACTAACCAATATTTAATAAGCAATCGCTTACACACATTTCAATAAATGTAATTATAATTTTTTTTAAAAATATATAACAACCCTTTTTATTTGTCTCGAAGATATAATATTATACATATATATAAGATACACTATACTCATCTATACCCCATGCAAACCATATCAAAATACTAAATATAAAACTGTCATTTATATATCATTTACCTCTTACATACATATACATACTGATTTGGTTATTTACTTATCAATCTCACTCTACTCACTGAATCCTGGATAGCAGTCATCTATAAGAATATAGTTTATTTTCGGATGCTTTTCTGATGGTGATATTGGTGTAACGTAGGTTATATTATGCCCTGCATCTGCTAGTGCTTCCAATATCGGCCTGTATATAATATGGTGAGTCTTCCCGTTGAATGGCAGAAATGCTAATATCCTGTGCGAAGACACAACCCTCGAGGAAGCAAATAATAACGTTCCTGCAAGACTTAAAATGCCCGTAAGATACATGCCAGGTGCATAGTTTGCACTGGTCTCCCACAACTGCAGGCCTTGAGATTGGGAGTGGGGGAAACATTGCATCATTCTCAATTTTTGCAAAAATATACGTTCCTCTTCTCATAAATTATAAAATTTACTTATTATATATTTATTTAAATTGGTTTTGTACTTTTTAAAAATATTTATAGTATCCTCTTATGAGTCTGATATTTTGACTACACAAATAAAATTAACTAAAATATTTATTCTAATTTTGACAATTTTTTTATATATTTGTTTAACTATTCATTAATCTTTTTAATATTAATAAATATAAATTAGGTTTTCCAAGCTTTAAAGAAAGTATTAAAATCATTTTTGAGTAATTTACAATTTAACTTACTAGGAGATTGTACGGTCTTCATTGATTTCATCATTCATTGAATACCTTAAGTTTGGAAATCCATACTGGCATAGTTCTTCCACCAAAACATATTTTCAAAGCACATTAAAGAAACAATACAAAAATTAATATTGAATCACTTAATACCAACATCCAATACAAATAAAATCAATCCACGAAAACATTTTTAATTTAATTAAAACAATGTTATTTACATAAATGTGGTCTAATATGTTATCCCAGGGTTACACTTTTTATTCCATAAAATACTTCAAATAATATTCATAAAAACATGGAGTTGGTGTTTAATATTTAACACATAATATGCTGCACGCAAATTTTAATATCTCCGCTGAGTGTTGGATTGAAAATCTGGAATCATCTAAAGTTACAATGTTTCTATTGATTTTACAATAAATAACATACTTGTTTCTTTGCTTGAGTAAAGCTAGGTAACTGATTAAAAATGTGGAAAACATGGCAAGCAAACTCTACGTTAAACTTATCTGCTTTATCTGGTCTATGGAATAATTTGTTCACCTATTAATAACCCTCAGGTAAAATAAGAATAAAAATAGTACCAAAATCATACGTGTATTAAAAATATTTAAAAAAATACTACTACAAAATGAATTGAAATCCTACAACAATTTAAATAGTAATAACACAATTTTATGTAATTATTATAGGATCTTTAATTTTAAACAAAATTAATTATATAATTTTATTTCATAAATTTTTTTAAAAAATTGTTTTAACTTGAAGAATATAAATAAGTAAATTATATCTTTGTATATTTTATTCTGTTTAGTTAGATATAAATGCGTACATATGTATCAATATAAACGATTTTTTAATTAAAATTATCTGATTTACTTGATTTCCATATTTCTTCTACTTTGGAAGAGTTTTTAGACATTGAACAAAACAAGTAAGATCTATATTAATTATAATTTTTTCTACTAACTTTCTGAATTTGTGAATTTCTTCTTTGAAATTCCAAACCCATTAAAGTATTAAAGATATAAGTTTGAGATAAGTAAAAAAAAAAACAAAGAAACAACAATCAAGGATACATTTAGTAACAATTATATTTATTGTCTTTGACCGACTAGTAGGTGCTTAAAAACACAAAGATGTGGGTTTCAAATAGTATTCCTTCTCATTGTTTGAGAATTAGTATTTTTTAGTATTTTAGCGTTTGACTTCAGGTCAAATTTTAGGAGTAAGAATAAATTATATGAGCTAAGAGTCTTATTCTGCCAAAAACTCAACCTTTAAAATTATATTTGTTTTATTTATCTATGTGATACAGCTTTTGAACTATGAGCGAGACTCAAACTGTTCGAAATTACTGATATTGGTCTGTATAACTAAAGAAAATGGCATGTGAATGGTAAATGGTTAAACAAAAATAAGTAAATAAATAATCTGGATTTTTATCTGAAGAAACATGGTCAGCATACTTAATTTATTTTGAACTATTTGGTTTCTATTGATATAGCTATTTGAACTATTGGATTGATCGACAATCTTGCTGTATAATGATCATACTTTCTCTATGATAACCAACTAGAAATTCCAATTCCCGCACTGATTTCACGAAATGGAACAGTCAACATAAATTTTATTTTGGTTTTGCATGGTTAAAAAAAATATTTCAACCCTATCTTGCTCAGGCCTCCTTTTAAGGCACTTCAGAATTTAATTGATTTGAATTCTCCCAGGAATCTATATTTTGTGATAAGATGCTTCTTCATTCTTGAATTACCTTGAGAGAAAGGCATTCTTTGTTATAGAAATGAAATGAAACAGCCTTTTATTTATGGAATAAATTAAAATCATTACAAAATAAAATATAAACATTTAAAGAAGAGAGAGAGAGAGAAACAATAACTTTTATCAATTTTCTTTCCATCTTTCCATATCCTTTCCTGCATAAGCCTTTCCATTCGGGAGTAATAGTCAGCACTTCCTGGGGTGACCAGCCATGTTGGGAGGCGATTTCTTTCCATTTCTTCTTTCAGACATCCCTGTCCCTAGCAGCTCTCCACCAGAAGGGTCCTGCCATCCTCTTGAACATATTGCTCCATCATTTCTTTTGACGTCCTCTTCTTCTTTGAAGTTCATATGGAGTCCATTCTCTTGGTTATTACCTTAGATTAAATTTTTGAATAGTAATTATTAATCCGCTTCCATCATTTTTAAAAATTCTTATCTATATTTACCTCTTAAACTCAGTTGAATGTTTTTCTATGGTTTAATGAATAATTTTACAAAAAACTAATAATAATAATAAAAAGTTCTTCTTTCAAAATTTGTATTAAAAAATCCTAGTGCTATCAAAAGCACTTTACACAAGATGGAATAAAATTTGGTTGTGCTCAAATTTTCTCCTGAAGTTTCGGCTTTAATTTAATTTTTATCAAAATGATAAAATAAACTCTTTTATCGGAATTATATATCTTAATTTTTTACAGTATATTGTGCGAAAATTTAAAATTTTACAGTTATAAATAAAATAATGGTATATTTTTTTTTATTTGAGTTAATAAAAAAAAGCATTCAATGATACAAGTAAATCTATGCTTTAAGGATTATAATTTTTATTCCACATCCATGGTTTTACTCATGTGTTCGAAATACAGTGATTAATATGATTGCTATGTTGCAATATAATGTGCATGATTTTTTGTATTATTTTTCCAATTATCGGGGGTGTAAATTCAAACGAAAAATATTGGTTTTATTAAACTTTGTTGTATAATTTTTATTTTATAAAATTATATAGCTCTATATCTATGTACATGACCTTTCTTCACATAAAAAATTTTTATTCAATAAATACGTATTGAATAAATATCCTACATGAAAGATATTTAAAACAATTTTTAGGGGTCTTTCATTATTTTAACACCACATCCTGAATTGTGACTCGTAGCGGAGAGTTCATTTTTAAAAAGTTCCATTTCAACATCCAATCCTTTCTTGAGCGACCTGTTACACGATGAAAAAGTCTGTAATTTACTCGGGTCTATAGCACCTCTGTTGTCCAGTCGGAAGTGGGTTATCTCCTTTCCCAGTCCTTTTGGACTTCTCGTATTTTGTTGACAAACCTTCCTCACTTACTTGTCCAAGGTTACTTCATACATCAAAAATCAAAAAGTGCGTAGTTATTCTTATCTAATTTATAAATTATTGTGGTCATATTCAGCCATTTTTTACTGTTTTTATGACAGGTTATCCATAATTACTTGAAGTAAAAATTATACTTTGACCAGTAGTTACTTTTCAAACAAATTAGCGGAATAAGAATATAAAAAGTAAATTGGATCAAAGAATTTACCATATGACCATAAATTACGTATATAATTTATATTTAATAATTAATTATCAAGAATATGACTATTGTAGCTGTATTGATATCCAAGAAATAAAAACCATGGTAATATTTTAATATTTTACATCTTAAAATCTTATCATTTATATGTTATATATTATTATGATATTCATACGGAAGTATAGTTAAACAAACTTTTCAATAATCAAACTACTTTTTACAATTCTTATTTAATTATTACACGTTTTGGACTGTCATGCCGGTTTAAAGGCATCACATTTTTTCGTTCTTTCTACCACAATAAAATAAACATGTAGATATTTTCCTTTAGGAAATACCTATTCTGAATCAAGCAAGAAAACAGAATTAACTGCTTCGTTATTTTAAGTTTGTTTTAAAATAAGTGAATTTCAAAAATCGTGAAAAATAATATGTTTTTTTAATATTATGTCGCCTTGTACCTGTTATGTGGTTTCCCTTGCAAACGGATGACGTCCTATATACCTGTGCATGTCAAAATGAGGTAAATTAATGAATTTGCAGAAATGATTTAAATTTCGTTGGGCTGTGTAGACTTGTATGCCTAGTTTTATTATTATGAGTAGTAGAACAAAAATCTACCAATGTGCTTAAGTCAATATCAGAGGCACAACCCGTTGTACATAAAGTTTTTATGGTGTCCCTTTTTTTCAATAGAAAAATCTTTTGGCGTTGTAAAGCGGATTGGCCTAGACAAGACGTGAAGTGAAACGCCACCCTCTTCTCAATAAACAAAATATAAGAAAAGAGTAGTTTCATTTAAAAAAAGAGATATTTTCTTAAATCAAATGCCATTTTCTTGGCCTCGTGACCTTATATTGTAAAATGTTTTTAGAGTTCTACTACTGGGTAGTTTCTCTACATGCTGTATCATACCATTATCATTATGTCATTATGATCAATTTACTTTTTGTATTTTTTATACAGTTGTAAATATCAATAAATAAAAAAAATGCCATTTTCTAATCCTGAACAAAAAAAAATCGTTAAGAAACGCTATAACTGATACGATTCATTTATAACACTGGAAGGTTTCAGGCTTATTTTTACAATTTTTAGCGTTAGTAACAATTTTATCAACTTATATAAATTATATACTTTGATAAAAATTGTTAATTGATTATACAATAATTTAAAAAAATATATATGTTTTACTAGTAATTTAAATTGTACCTACCCACTGCAGAGATCTTCACACAAGTAATCTTCTCGAGTGCTGGTTCCCTCGCAGAGAATTACTCTTGATATTTCTTGAATGGTTTCTTCCGTATTACCTTATTGCAGATTTAAGTTCTGGAGATCGGGAAAGGACTTCAAAAAATTAACTGTTTAATTAACATGATTTTGCAAATAAATCAATCAATTAAAATGTTCCATTGTGACAAACAAATGGTTTAATAGAAAAAAAACTGCTGCAGTCTGGGAATTTTTTTCTTAAACATAACATTAATATTTATGAAAATTTTTAGCAAAATTGGTTTTCAAAATGTATAAATATTTGAAATTAAATTTGATAATACATGATCAATAATTACTAATATATAAAAATCAAATAGTATAAATAAATAAAACAATTAACAATTTACTAAAAAAAATAATTTATAATTATTGCAATTTGTGATAATGTAAAAAAAAACAATATTTTTTATTTAACAAGACTGAAAGGAAAATAAATTATCACAAATCCTTGGATAGGACGTAAAAGGTTTTAGAAAAAGAGGATTTCAAGAAGTCAAATGACGGTCGATAAAAGTTTGGATTTATCATTACACTTATCAAGTTGCTGGAGAAGCGTATTAGTAAAAAACATTTTTTTTTCAATAATGTATCATTTTAATATATTCTCTTGTTTTGTATTTTATTTTTACACGTTAATGCTCTTGAATAACATTATCTCGTTCCCATTTTTTGAATACAAGACAGGATATATGTAAAAGTTAAATATTATTCTCAGTCTTCTAAAGACGCCTTCATTGTGCCTTAAGCTTCTTTTTGTTTGTTGATAGACCTCCTAGCATTGCGAAGGCCTTGCATAAAAAACACAGGATGGCGACCATCACTATTAGTAGGACGAGAACTGTCAGCCCTAGGTCTAACATATGCAGCTCGAGGAAGGTCATGTATGCAGAAGCTGGAGTCAGAGCGTTTGGATATTTTATGGCATGCTCAACCCAGAACACGGCTTCATCCAGTGCGCTGTGCCTCCGATCTTTCACCATTCTTGACCTCTGCTGTACCCTTTCCCTGTAACTGCATGACAGAAATTAAAATTTTCCTTACTTAAATAACCTCTAATATAAAATCTTCATCAATATATGACCTTAAAGCAAATAAAGGAGATTATATGACCTTGTAATAGTACTGACTTGACCTTTTATGTCATATTCATATTCATATTGTCATATATATTCTTTCAATGATATTGGGTCTGTGTAAGCTGTATGATGGAGTAAGGCGTAAGCCCGTGTAATATGGGCTTGCTTAAAAAAAAACTAGATGAACTTTTCCAACAGAAAAGAAATAAACAATAATTAATAAAGATATAAAAACTAATATAATAACAAAAGTTTAATTAACATAAACATTTGAAAACGAAAAAATTATATTAGTAATTAGTGATAACAAAATTACAAAATATACCTAGTGTGACTTTCTCTATACTGCCCTTTTTAACCATCAATTGAAAAGTATAGAATGATAACCTTAAGTATTCTAAATGCCACCGATTCCGTTTGTAATTTGATTTTAATTCAAAATTGCGTTGCTAGATTATTGCGAAAAAACAAAACAAAAAAAACAGTGGTCACAAGTGTGTTAATTATTCTTGGGAGGAATTCTGAAAAGGAAATATTAATAAAGGCAAACAAAAATATTAAATTAAATTGAATAAGGTCTTCTACCTACTTATTCCCCATAATTCTCAACCACAACAACAACAATAATTTATAATTTTTATTTCTTTTCAAAGCATTTAAAATATAATTTTAATCATCTACTCAAGAAATAAATGAATGGAATTCTTTTCTTATTTTTTTGAAATGATGGAGGTGGGAGACAACACACCTATGTTATTTTGTAATGATCCTGACATTACCACCGTCATTAAAGAGAGCTTGATAAAGGTGAATGGGTCATCTAGCATATTGTTTTAGCTTTGTTTCTTTTTCTTTTTTTTTTCTATTTTATTTATTTATTTATTTTTTTTTTACGAAGCTGTACGAAAAAGTTGAAGTTATTTGAGGCGTTTGGTTTCAAAACCGGTTACATCCATTTTTTCCAAAAATTTTTTTATTTTATTTTTTATAAGTTTTTAATGTTAGAAATGATGTGTTAGACGCGTTTGTTTCAAAAACGTCTAGATCCTTCTAAAATCAATACTAAAAGATTCCATTTCTCATCAAAAGCGGTTCCATCCAAACTTCACCAATCGGCCACTTGGAGCAGTCCTATCGACCACTTTTGTTTTGGTA
>NW_027112099.1:49449-58654 GCF_000696795.3 Halyomorpha halys | reverse complement strand
GTCAGGTACATCCAACATATGTTTTTATGTTGGATGAGATTTAAAAAAAAACAGGTGATGAAAAGACGTCAAAAAATTTTGTTTGAAGTTAATTGTTTGCAAAACGACGAAAAAAAAAAAAAAAAAAATTGCTAAATTGATTAATTTTTTAAATTTAATCTTTTTTGATCAGTCCTGAAAAATTTTTGAAAATGGATGTAACCGGTTTTGAAACCAAACGCCTCATTTAGAACGTATAACATTGGATACAAATAGATTTGAGAATAGGCTTGTAAAATTTTATTAAAGAGTAATCATTCTAAAAAAAAAAAAATATGTGATGGTAATGAAAAGAATCTCATCTAACGTAAATTTCAATAAATTACATTTATTTATTTATTGTTGTCAATCTTTTGAAAGTCATTTTTAAAATTATAAATGCTTTAATAATAAATTTTCTATTGTTATAAATTAGAAACGGACACGGCTCAAAGATTTAATGAAATTAATATACTTCGTATAATGTATATTTTTTAAACTATAAATTGCTACTGGATGTAGATTAGTTAAATTCCTGTTCTCAATGGAATATTATTATTCCATGAGTAAAATAAGAATAAATGAAAGAGGTCATCATAATTCATATGTTTGGTGGAGATATTTTAAAACTTATCTGTCCACTGAATCTGTCAAAGTCTTATGAAGCGCCTTTTATTTCCTGATTGATGCATGACGTTTGAATAACCACTAAGCAGGAGTGAACGTCAAGCATTACTTTAAACTGTCGTCATCATCTTTCGGAGTACCATATCTCCTATCCAGACCATTCGGATGTGTTCATGGATTTAATCCTGAGTAGTAAATTTGTTGTTTAATGAAACAAACAGAAAGGCACACATAGTGATTTGAACGTTAACGTGTGTCACAAGTAAAATTCTAAACCCAATAATGGAATAATATTAAAATTTAAAACAATAATAATCAATCACAACGAATTACTAGGCTCGATGCCTGTCACTACAACAATCCTAGCTTACATACCTTCCTTCATATAATACCATAAAAAAGGGGGAAAAACAAATCACGATGTCTTACCATACATAATTTCATACATTGCTCTGATCAAATTGAAGCCACACAAGGGACCCATAATAAAATAAATAAGAAACCAAACACCATTTTTGGTTTTCATGAGTTTTATAAGCTACATGAACATGTTTTTTTTTTGCCACAAAATCTAAGTAATTGAATAAGTGGTTTTAACACAATTAAAACCATAAATGAGTGTCCTAAGTTGATGTCTATTTATTTGATCTCCGTAGACACAGCTTGAACCTAGTTGAAATAGAATTACTAAATAAAAATACTAGAGTAGCTTTCATCTTTTTTTCTACATAGGGGTGGAAGTGCTCATTAAAAGTAGTGTTACCGCTAGTTTCGTGGTTATGTACCTGTAAAAGGCTCGGCCACATTTGAAAGCAGCAAAGCAGAATGATCAAATATGAGAAGCAGAACGATAAGCATATGCATATGCCTATGATAAGCAATAATGAATATAGTAAGCAGAATGATCAAAGCAGCATGTATATTAGCAGGCAATCGTGTTTCTCCTCCTTATATACATGTTTAACACCAATCTATGTTTGTGAAGTTTATAATTTTTTTGAGAATATTTATTAATTTTGTCTGCTAGTTTTATTGTACAATATTAGCTGATGATTTTTTATGTTATTATCCTTTAAAACTTTTTTAAATTTTATTTTCATTGTCCAATCAGTCATAGTTTCGTTTAATTTAATTATAATATCATTATTTAAATTTAAAATGTATTTTTAATTCGTATGGTTAATAGGCAATTAATTATTTTTGTCTGATACATTTATTTGTTAAGAAACAGATTCTTGTTCTCGCTGCACTGATGTTAGTAAAAAGAGCCGGGGGGGGGGGGAAGGCAATTATTTCACTCCAATATCTCTCACAAGACTAAAAAACCTAAGACAACATCATTTAAAGTTGAGTTAATTTTCTAAAATATGAGCCTTAGCAGAGATATTCTATAGTTCCCGAGATACAGCCTTTTAAAAAATAACATTTCCTAAAACATGTACTGAAAAATCAGAAGCTAGAGAATTTATTTTGAGAAATCTATATCTCTGAAACCATTCAACGTACAGATGTTTGTTAACACCCAAATTAGAGCTAGTTTAATGTACTATTTTAACTACTAGTTTAATACTAAAGTAGTTAATGACGTTTATCTTCGTAAGATTAGTAGTTTTTATGATATTTGCTAAAATGCATTCACAAAATGTCAATTTATAGTTGTTCGGATAAAATTGTTCAATTTTGAAAAATATATCTTAAAAGCCATAAAACGTACATATGTCTGCCAGCAATCAAAATAAAGGTTATTAAACTTAATTTAAAGTCAAGTATTTTAGTAGTTTTTATGATATTGGCATACGAATATAAACATATTATATTTTTTCCGAAATCATAAATCAATATATTCTAGCAAATATCATGCAAACTACTACTCTTGCGAAGATAAACATCCTAAACTAGATTATAGTACATTAAACTAGCTTTAATTTGAGCGCTAATAGACACATGTAAGATGAATTGTTTTAAAGATATAGATTCCTCAAAATAGAAGACTCACCAATTTTGACTAATAATCAATCATACATAGTTTTCATTAAAGTAATCAGAAATTGGGGTAAAATAACTGCCATTTTTCTCGTCTTAAACTCTTGTACTATATATTACTCTGTTCTTCGGGTATTTTTAAATATGATTTAAATAGCGAAAATTGACATGAAGCTTAAATTCACTTTTAAGGAAAACAAATCTAGTCTGTATACTGGTCCTGGTATACTTGTGTTAGTAAAATAGTTAATTTTTTAAAGAGATTTATACATGTCCCTGGCCGACGAATTGTATTAAAAAGGCTTTTGTCTAATATCACTAGGGTCACTTTACTATTATGATTAAATATGAGCTAAAGAGTTGCATGAACCTGGGAAAAGATAAATTTGAAAGAACCTACTAAGAGTCAGAACCCACTTGATGGCAGGTTCGCATTTGAGCCGGCACAGTAACGTTTTAAATCAGCATTGACCTCATATTAAAAAATTAACTTGTTTCCTGTGAATTAATAGGTACCTACCATTTTTACGGCTTAATTTTATTTGGGGTGGGAATTCATTAATTTTATTGAAATATGAATTGTTAACTGAAATTATTAACAATAATGATAAAAATGTTAAATCTGGATTATCTCTATAGGAAGTCTGGTGAGTCCATTCATAACAATTTTTTTTGAGGTTAATGACATCCAGTTTAATGAAATTTGTATTAAATTATCTTGACATGGTACAACGTTTCAGGACCACTGTCCCATATTCATGTACTTTAAACCTATAACAATAATAAAACCATCATAACAACAATCTTCATCCTTATTTATTTTAATTCACACAATTATTTTCACCTCATAATTTCATAAAGGAAATCATGTCACAATTTGTGCATCTTCACTACTCCTTAGCATTACTCTATATTTCCTTACTACCTCTTTGGACCTTATCTCATGGCCAGTGTGCTGTTTGGTTACCTCCCTGTTTTTTACAAGTCCTGCTTTGTATTTAACATTAACTTAGTGATTTTTTATTTAAACCCGTTTATTTCTGGTTTTTATGTTTATATTTTGAGTCTATTTATAATGTCGGCATAATGTGTATTTAAGTGTTTAGTGTCAGTTTTGTAGTTTACTGTGTTTTGTATGTTTTTTGTAATATATATAGCTTCTAGAAATCTTCTGCTTTTTGTATTTTATGCTGTATCTATTATTTTTGGGTTTTCAAAATTGAATTCATGGTTCAGTTTTATGCTGTGGTAGGCCAGATCTGTGCAATTTATATTTTTAGCGTTTTTACAATTGGTTACATGTTGCTTAATCCTAGTTTCCAGTTTTTTAGAGGTTTCCCCCATGTATACTTTTTCGCAATTTTTACAATCTATCTTATAAATTGCATTTAGTTTTTCCATCTTATTAACTTTGTCTTTCATGTTTGACAGCTTATTCTGTAACTTATTATTGTTGTATAGACCGGTTCTGATATTTATATGGTCATATTCTGTCAGTGTTTTTTAATTTTATTTGTAAGGCCTGGTATGTATTGAAGTTTAAAATTTTTTTTATTATTGCCATTACTATTTGTTTCCTCTTGTCCTTTTTCTCTATTGTCTTCTATTGTAATCTTTATATTTATTTCTTTATAAAATTCAGTGATTCTTTTTTGACTTGGTGATTTTTCTACTTTATCCCTCTTTGTTATTCTGATTACTTTTATTTTTCTCGGTGTTCTACTCTCTGTGTTACTTCTGGTTGTATGTTAGTTATTAATTTTATTGTACCATAATCTGTTTATCAATTTTTTGGGATAGAAGTTTCCAGTTAGCATGGTGTATACCTCAGTGTTAATATCTTTTGTGTAAATGTTGTCTGTTAAGTTTATTGCTCTATCTATTAAATTGTTTTCAATGTTTTCTTTTTGGTAATGTGGATGATTTGCAAAGAAATTTAGTAATCTATTGCTTGTATTAGTTTTTTTAGTCCACTTTGTGGTTATTGTTTGTCCATCTATGATTATGTTCATATCCAGCAATCTTATTTTGTTATTTTGAGGTACTTCAACAGTGAATTCAATTCTTTGGTGGAATTTATTACATAATTTAAAAATTTCTTGGTAACAATCTTTCTTTGTTATGATTATTAAGTCGTCTATATATTTTCTTATTAGGTTTTATTTCTGTTTTCATTAATTGAGTATTTAATAAATTGTTGATATAAATCCCACTCAAATTTATCGTTAAAAAAGACCCCATCGTTAATCCATGCAGCTGCCGTATATAGTTTCCTTTGTATTTGAAAAAAATTTACTTAGTGCATAGATTTATACCTTCAATGAAAATGTTCCTGTCTTTTATTGGCGTATATTATTTTATATATCATATCATAGTATATTTTAAAATCAAAAAATTTTTTATGAAAAATATTAAAATGTTTGGTGGAATTAAAAGTCAGTGAGGAGAACTTACTAACTCTTTGTTTCCCTCGATGCATAAATACATACATTTATTTGTTTGAAAATGAAGCCTCTCTCCATCGCGAGCGTTAAGTAGTTGGTGTTGACTTTCTAATAGTTTGTCGGCAACACTTCTCTTAAAAGCTTTAAGGATCCTGATAATATTCCATAAAGAACTTTTGAATATTTGTGTCTAAATTAATTATAACTTTTTCCAAAGGTTTTTTTTTGTTTTAACAACGACATTGTGGTAATCGGTTGGAACAAAGTTTTCGAGATCTCATTTAAATCACACCGTTAGAGTTCTACGAGATCAAAATAGGATATCAACTATTTTGTGTATTCATGCATATGGTTATATAGCTAGGGTAAACATGAAAGTTTTTTGTTCTCTTCACACATGTCTCCTGTGTTTTTTAGTTATACATTTCATACACAAGGAAAGTGTTTCATTGTTGCCAAACAAGGTGTTACTTAGTTTTCATCCTTTCTTCACGAGCGAAAAGGTTTGGGGAGGGGGGGAGGAGTGCATAAATTGTTTTTCTTTTTTTTTTTTTTTCATTCATCTTATTTTTCCTTATCATTTAATATAATAATATTTCAAGTTTCTGTTTTCAATGGCATATTGCTCGTGATATAAAACCTACCTTTCTTTTCTTTCTTTTTTTCATGCTCTGTGTATAGAAATAACTTTATGTTGCAAAATTTTCAGTTAATTTCATATCTTCATTTAAATGACCTGGAGCTGATTTAGGTTGGCGGTTTGTTCCGGAAAAACGAAAATATCTCACAAAGCAAGTATCTTTTTGCTAAAATAAAATATCAATAATGCCAGCAGCTGATTGAAAAGATCAGCCCAGCTACTTCTGTAAAGAGAAAAGGCACATTATGGTGCAAGAGCCATTTTTTCTGAGTTAAAATATTTTTATTTCCTCATTGATAATATACATTTTCATGTGTGAGTAGATTATTCGAGAAGCGGTTCCCTGACTAAGGAAGGAACAATAGGAGAAGAGAGGAGAAGATATGAATAAGTTCATAATCTAGTTCATAATGACATGAGTAAGCTCACTTCTAATTTTCTTATATTACATAAATCTTCATATTAATTATTACCATATGAATTCATCAAAAGTTGCAAGTCTAATTTATTCCAAATTATAATTCATTAACATGATCTAACCTGAAATGTCTTCTACCCATTTATGTTAATTTTCTTCAATTAATTTTCCTTCACTAATAACAAGCCAACTAGTTTCCTAAAGTGGAGTGACGCCTTGCCTCAAGTTGAAGGCACATTTCATACAAATTGCTAACAATTGTTTTCGCTTCCTAATATTTATGAAAGTTCTAACTTTTTTTTAATTACTTAAACTATGCCTTATATTAAAAATATATATATATATATTTTTTTTTTCAGCATAAATGTTTTTTTTTTTATAAATTGTTCCTATCATTGTTAATGTGATATTCCCTGCGTAGTAATATCCTTAAAAAATATTAAGTACCCAGTCTGTCATGTTGAATTCATAAATATACTTTTTTTTTTTCATTGATGAAAGATAAAGCTGAAGTTTTCATTCGGTCTCTCGCATATTATTTTCCGTAATGCATGTCAATAATTCATACATATATTGCTTTGAAAAAGGAAGGCTTTCCAGATCTCGCTCCTAAACCCCAATTAACGACGACCTTATTGTACCTTTGTAATATTTACTTAAAACGGGAAGAGGGAAATAGAGGAGAGTTACATCACTAGTTAAATCGAGGAACAATGAAAAAGATGCCCAAACTGGAAAATGGCGTTAAAAAAAAAATTACAAATAAAGGAATTTACTACATCAGTTTAATTCAATATAGTAAATCACCTGTACTTTATAAAGTATAAAATCGTGTATAAAGTTTAACCTAAATTTAATACCTATGAAAAAATCCCATATTAAAGATTTATATTATCCAAGTATCGATACAAATCAACAACCAAACTACGGATGCTGAAAGACATAAATGTTATTCGTAATATGGCCTGGGGAGGTAGCTTGGAAGGATGAACACATATATTAGAGCTGTACCCAGTGGGCAGAGTGCCATATCCTTCGGCCAAGATCAGAGGCACAGCGGAGCGGCTAAAACATGGTGGAGGAAATGGTGTTTGTGTGGCTTGGGTCTCCTATCTCCTCTCCTATATTAACTCCTCAGGCGGTTAATGGCCGGAAAAAAAATTACGTATGAGAAAAACCAAATCTGGACAACGGGTTCTTATATTATTCTTTATATCAAAATTATGATAACTTATATCTGTTAATGTATATTTTTTATTTAAGATAATTCAAATGCCCAACAATACATAATTTAACTCTTACCTCTAACATAAATAAATAAAATCAGACCAAAATATAAATAAAATCAGATCAATCAGCAGCATCATCCTTTGTAACTAATGACTCAACGTTCAAAATTAAACTCCACTAACTATGCAACATATTCACTGCCGAACTAAATGCAATAGCAGCAGCACTTCACTTCTGTTTGTCTTTTAACCCCACCTACATTACAATAATTACAGATTCACTAAGCTCGATAAAAGGTTTAGATTGTATGTATCCAGAGCATCCGAAAATTTCATGCATCCATTTTCACTTAAAAACTCTACACATTATGGGTATGTTAGTAACATTTATATAGGTTCAAGCCATGTAGAAATCGCAGGGAATGAAATAGCCGATCACGCTGGAAGAGAAGCACTCGCGCTTCCGGGACGGGGTAAAGCAATTTTAACTCCGTCAGCGATGAGCAGGCCTCTTGTAAAGGAAGTCAAAGATAAATGGCAATCTTGGTGGAACGAAAGCCCAATGAATAAATTAAAAATTATTAAAAAGGACGTCAAGCCCCGGGGTACCTCCAGTCGCAAATGCCGTAGAGAGGAGGTTGAGAATAGGTCCAGGCTGAGACTGATTACTGACCAGGCTGAGAATAGGTCACACGAGGCTCACCCACTCCTATCTTAGCTCAAAAGAAACGCCTCCGAACTGCCAGTATTGCAATAACAATCTATCAATAAGCCATGTTTTCCAACGATGCCTATATTTCACACCACACCTCAATAGCTTCGGACTAAAACTAGATATCTCAAAAACCCTTGGAGACGATGATAAAGCAATAAATTGGTTTTCAGTTTTTAAAATCACAAAATTTACTGACAAAAATATAACTTGATCGGAAGGAAATAATAATAATAATAAAATAAATAAAGTTTAACGACTATTAGCAAAATTAAATAAAATATAAATGGCGTAGATGACCAATGAATTTTGGCGCCACTAAACAAACAAAACTCTTACCTCTTATTTTCTATTACTTCTTTTACGGCCCACTTGATAGATGCTTCAGTGAGGTTTTTAAGGGAGAGGTGAACGCCGATACCGACTTCTTGTGACCATATTACATTTTTTGGTTGGTCTCCGTAGAAAGGGATTCCTACTAAAGGTATTCCGTGATAGACGGTTTCCACAAGGCTCATGTATCCACCATGGGTTATAAAAAGTATGCAGTTTCTATGAGCTGAAAAAAATAATACATTTAAAAACATTTTTTTCTTTCATTTCGGTTAAAGTAATAAATTAATAAATTATTCACCAAAAGGTCTGTAAGCATAATTAATTATGGATTTAATAAAAAAAATAAACAAGGCAGCTTTCACAAGTATGTACTGCATATATTTTTTAACAAAATTACTAAATATACAGAGTAAAACTATGAAAATTACTGACTAAACATGAAAATGAAAATCGGAGGCATTGAAACATTTTACGGGCACATATGGATAAGAACAAATTCATTATTTCAGAAATTAAATTATCAAGGGTTGTATAATTAAATTTAATTAGAAGTAGACTAACGAAACATGGAGATAAAAAAGTTACAGAGAAAAATATTTACAATTTACATGTCAAAGGAAAAGATCTTCACTGACTGGACGGCTTATAAAACATTTTCGATATTAATTGCAATTTGGTGGTGCAATGGTGGGCCTTATATGGTTGATATAACCGTTCTATTATATATATATTTTTACAGTTGATTATGGGGGAGTATAGTCTCGTACAAAAGACACCCCTAACTATATACAATGTTAT
>NW_027112099.1:17559-49399 GCF_000696795.3 Halyomorpha halys | reverse complement strand
TATATTTTAACAGTTGATTATGGGGGGAGGTATAGTCTCGTACAAAAGACACCGCTAACTATATACAATGTTATTATGAAAAGAAAAAAAATAATACAATAAATAGATAAATGCTTCTTAATAAAATTGGAAAGTAATATTAATAACAAAAAATAATGATATTGGTACACTTAAATAAAACAAACAATTGCCATCCAATAGTGAAAAGAAGCAAGTTAATTTGAAAAAGGGACGAGAGAAGAAAAGAGAGAAAAAATAATAATAAATAATAAATACAATGATTAATAATAATAAGTAAAATAGAGGTAGGGTGACTATGAATTAATTTTATATTTAATAAAATTTATTCTTCAGGTTGCTTCAGTCTTCGGGTTGAGGTTGGGTTTCCCAGGTTGTAGGTCACTGCTCCTTTAACTGTCGGCAACTGGGAGTGGGACTTCATGAACCGTTTTTTGATGTAATCCTCTATTGACTCCATCTGTAATTCGCGATGCAATTGGCCATTTCTTATAAACCAAGGAGCATTAACTGCGATTCTTAGGACTTTATTTTGAAAAGATTGTAGTTTTTTCCTTTTCGTAAAGGATGCCGCTCCCCAGACTTCACAACCGTACATCTGCAGTGGCCTGAGAATTGTTTTAAATATAAGAACAGTTGTTTCTGGTTTTAGTTTGAAATTTCTGTTTAGGATAGGACATAGCATTGCTAACCTTGCATATGTTTGAGTTAGTTTGATGTTGATAAGGGTTATCCTTGAAATATAAGGACATAATTTTACCTACAAAATATCCAAAGTAATTTATAACGCAATATTTTAGCTAACGTGTATGGGAATTGAACCAACACCACATTGAGCAGGACCATAGCTCCTAGTCATAATATAAAACTAAGTCCTTACTGGTGAAGTATAGTACTGTAAGATTTATTTAATGAATTTGAAAAAAAATTAGTTATTATATTTTTTTGAATAGACCCCTTGAACCAACTTAATCAATACTCTTTCTTAATATTGAAAGCATTTCCAGCTGGCTCTTCAAACCTCAGCTACCAAACAATTCTACTTTCGATACCCAAAAATGGCAAGAAAATTTACTATGGCGTATCAATATTGATATGTCTCAGCGTGCCAAATAAACCCAATTTCCAGATTCCCTGCCTCCAATATATACTAATTGAAATATCCTTTGACTGGTTAGTCTATTGCACCTAAAGTAAATTATATTTTTGACTCTACGGTATCCACCATCTATTACCTGTACGACTGTGTTTAATTAAGTTAATAGTCTTTATCGAACATAAAATATAAATATACTTCAAAAGTGTTTACCCTCAGACGCCCACCAAAACCGATCCTCAGAGGTAAAAATTTAAAATGGAATCCTGCTCTTTGATTTGTAAGAAACAGCCAATGTATCGGGAATTACGAAAGTAGGCAATAGAGGATTACATCAAAAAAAGGTTCAGGAAGTTCCACTCCCAGTTACCGACAGTTGCTCCAAAGGAGCAGTGACCTACAACTTGGGAAATCCAACCATTCAGGCTGCAGCAGGACATTCTGTTATAAGTGGCTATATTTACCAGTTTTGTTATTGTCATTCTAAAATAATATTTTATATTAATTTATTTCTCTTCATCTTTTTCGTAAATTAACTTTTTTTTTCCATTAGAAGCCAATTACTTATTTTTTTAAAATCCATAAATGTCAATGTTTTTGTTATTAACTCTGTTTTTATTTTTTAAAATTTATAACGTTGTATATAGTTAGGGGTGTCTTTTGTATGAGGAGTCTTCCTCCCCCCCCCCAATCAATTGTTAAAAAAAAATGTACCTCTTACATTAACCATGTAAGGCCCACAAGCCGATTTGGTATTAAAAAAACACATAAAATATGTAAATATATTCCTAATGCTTGTTTTTTGTTTAGTCCAACTAAGCGACCATCTAAATCGCTTGGTCGGTACATAAAATCTGTTTGATTTTTGTATTCCTTACCTAGTATATCCTGCTGTGGGAACTTCTTCATGATCATGACGTTAGATGGCAGAGATCCATCATAATCAGCCTCCCACTTCATTAGAACCCTCTGCTTCAGTTGGCTGAAAACGTTTAGAAATGTGAAGAAAGAATCCTGCAAGACATCTGATACCACGAGGTTCAATCCTAATGACATGTATATCACCCCGTTCTCTGCTTCATCCATGAACTCTCTCAACCTCTGCATCGAACAATGAGATGTATCGATTTAGAACATTTAATGTATGAATTTCGTAATTCAAGTAAAAATTTGAATATTTAAGTATGTTAAATGCATATTAAATAAAAATGATATTTTTTTTAAAGGTTAGTATGGCATCAAAAACAATATACTACTTAAACAACATAAGTCTGAAAATCTTATGAAATATTAATTTTTTTTAATAAATTTGATAATGTAAAGTCTAAAAATTTTCAAATTTATTTATTTTATACTTTATAAATAGGTTTTAATAACAAGTAGTACTATCCGAATAGTAATTTAGACTCATAATATAGTCTAATAACGTCAATTTCTAGCCACAAAAATTTAATGTAATTATTCTTTGTAAGCTTTTTATGATCAGCCCATCCTTCTCGTTTCTATTTTGCAGCGAGATTTTATTATTAATTAATCAGTATGACTAATATTTTGTGCAAATATTTTATTTAACTGTTTTAATATTTTTTATTGTTTTTATGATAAAATTTTAAAACTTTAACAAAATATGAAACCAGATGTACGCCTATTTGATGGTGAAATGAAACTACTTTTTTTCTTGTTAGTTTTTAGGTTTAATGTAGCTCTCTTTCCGGAAATCTCAAACTACTGCTTATCAGACTAGCACTTCCTGATAGCTAAAAGTAGATGAAGTTAGAATATTTATATCGGACAGTAAAATAGTATTCTTTTTCTTTTTCAACATTTTCTGCATTTTTATGGTAGTTAATTACTTTTTTTTTTTTAATATTTACTTACAATTTTTGTTACTATGTTATTTAAAACAAAACATATGAACTTGATTTTGTTAAGCATTTAGATAGAAACACTAAATTAACGTTAAAATGATTCTCCAAAAATATATTAATATTGCCTTTCTTTATTTATATTTTTTCCTAACCTTTAGTATTACAGTCCTCGGTATATCAAAGCAGTTGAACAACTCTTGAATTCTGAATTAGTTTTATATTGATGCATTTATATTGAACGAAATCGCACATTTAAGGATTGCTGCATGAATTTTTACTTTTTGAAGATTTTCTACACGGAATGGCATCTTGATTTTTGAGAAAGAAATCGTAGTTTCATTAACAAATATGTCTGTGATTTATTAAAATCTCAATTAACCAACAATTAATATTCAGTAAAATTATTCATGATACGAGTTCAATTATCCTATATCGATTTAGGAAAAGTTAAATTCAATTAAATAGGTATTCTTTCTGTTCGTTATCGGTATTTGCCTACTCATAAGTAGTAGGTAAAAGGGGCCGGCTTTTATAATATAATTTATTCAGTACTGCTCTAGTTAAAAAAAAAAGAATTCAGAATTGATAAGTAAATGCTTATTTATTTATTATTTATCTGGAATGTCAAGCCAGAAATGATTTTCCACATACGACCATTATTATACCAACAAGTAAGTCTAGTCATTCGTTCAAAACAAATCATAGAAACATTTCCAGACAAAATTAATAAAAACTGTCGGATAGTCTCATTGAATTAGTCAGCACTGAAAATAATGAAACCTTATCATATAAAGCTGGTCACTTATTATTTAGGCCATGGGAGTACCCAGCGAGGAACAAGGGTGATGTTAAAAAAAAACTTAATTATTTAATATTTTTTTTTGCAAAAAATTGTAATAACTAATAAAAAACTGCTATAATTACATATAATTTTCTTAAAATTTTGGTTTCATTCATCTTTTCCGTGCTGACATGTCACAACATGAACGAGCTTTCCCTCCCCCCTAGTTTTGATTCTGGGTACGCCCTTGATTGCCAGAACTGATTCTTTTGCAGGCTTATCTTATTAGGAGTATCTGAACTTTAATGTTATAACTCTTGAATTAAGTCCCATCTTTTGCAACTTCTGCTGAAACGACAAGTGGGATTGTGACAGTTACCAGAACTTTAAGATCTTTCTTTTCTCGCTTCTGCTCATCATTATAATCAATGATAATTAATTATATAATGTGTAGATGAGTAAATAAGTCGATTCCAAGGCAACTTCGAGGAAAACTAATTTCTTTTCAGCTTAACTTATACTGTCAAGAATGAAAACCAAAACTGGATTTTTAGTTTTGGTTTTCATTCTTGACAGTATTCCTGACTTACAGAGAAGAAAATAACGCAGATTGTTTTCTGATTCAATATACGAGTATTAGTTTAATTCATCATTAGAACACATGACTGAAAAATTATTTTGGGTTATTACTCGATATTTTATCTTATCGTGAGAACTCTCTCTCATTAAAAATTATTGATTTATTTTTCTTGCTGAATTTCAGTTACGGATTTTAAAGGCTATTTTAAAGAAGGATTGGGTATAAAATCTATTACATTTTGTAATATTGTAAGAATTAAATTTGCTTTGATTCATTAGTTGACTTGGTGATTACCCGAGTTATGAGTGTATAATGGAAAATGACTTTTAGAAGTCAAAACATTTAAATTAATTAATGTATCTAAAAAATATATCTATCTGAAAAAATATACATTATTAAGTATATTTTTTTGTATGTTTGAGTTTAAATATGAATACAAGATTAAGGCATTGTATGGGCATGATTGAATTTTGTATTCCTTATTATCTTTACTTTAATGGGAGGTCATTAAAGGAATTCATATATTCATTTGGTGTATAACATGAAAAACTGTATATTATGTTCATAGAAATTATTTACTGGGTCGAGGTTTATGACTAATTATAGTTTGGTCTTTTTCTCACCTTTCTATTAATTTTATTATCTCAGCAAAAACCAATACATAATACAAAATTCATACATAATAAACATAAGTATACTTTCATTACCTGAAGGGTATTTTAAGGGAGGTTGTGGGACCTCTGTATGCTGGGGAGCCCTGTGGCTCTTACTAATTATAGCGAATTTCACAAAAAGTCAAATTGTAAACATGTACATTCAATTTTCGAGTAGAAGTGAGCCTTGTGTCGTAAATGTTTCCTATTGATTAACAGAATTGTTTAATTAACTAAACGCAGAAGTAGCGGAAGATAAACTGAAAAAAACTGCTTTATGAGCTGTTCAGAACGATCTAGCTAAATAAGTGTAAAGAATAAGTGTAAGCATATCAGAAAGATGAAATAATTTGACCAAAATTGATAAACACAGTTATAGGGGTACTTAGAACTTTAGAAAGTGTTAAGCGATACATATGCTTCTTGATTAAAAAATAAATAAATTAATAAAGAAAGAAAAAGGGTGGGGCCTAAATTAACTTCCATCCCCTTAGGGGAGAGGGGAAGGAATAGGGTATAGTAATCAGGGGAAATAGACGCTGGAAGCAGCTAGAGTATTTTTTACAACGATTCTACTAATTAGAGAAACAAAAAAAGAAACATTTATTTCTGTTCAGTAAAATGAACCTAGAGGTATTCTTAATTATTCATTAATTAATCATATTTTAATTATTATAACTTAGTTCGAGAAGAAATGAGCTGGTAAGAATGGCGTAAGACATTCTTTGCTTACTGTGGGACATTTAATATTTTGTAAATGAACCTAAATGTAATGAATTTTTCATAAATATATTATTTACTTAAATGATATATAAATAATACACTAAGAACATTAGTACATTAGGTACAGAAGTACCTACATTTATAAAATATTTCTTTTCTTACAGAAAACGTAAAACTACTAACACCACTTTTATTCTCCCCGCCATAAATATCACGGCAAATATTCAAATTTAACGGAAATTTAATTATACGGCTATGTTATATAAACAATTCTATATATTGATTATCGATCATTTATACTGTCCTTTCCACAAAAACTTACTTAAGTTAGGAGGAGACTTAGTTTTCTACAGTTTTTTGAGCTTGTCATCTGAAGATGGCAGGTCGACGCTAGACCTATTAACTATTTCTTTGCTGCATTGAAAATGACGGCTTTTAAATACTGTTAAACCTCAATCAGAAAGTTTTTAGGTTGGACTAAATATAGTTATTAATTTCATAAATTATCGTCACCTACCAATTTAATGTTCCAATATTAATACTTAATCAACCAATTTATTTTCACTATTACTAAAGGTAGATTTTTTAAGTAACTACAGATATAAGTTTTTCTAAACACCTTAGAATTTTAATGCAGAGATCAAAATAATACATCTAGGTAATAGAATCAAACAATACATATAAGTTTTTGATAAAGCAGAAATTTTAAATATAGCAACAGATAATAGAAGCAGAAAACATAGAGAATCAATATACATAAATAAAAACATTAAAAATGTAGTAAATTTTAAATAAAACTTAAAAGGAATTGGACCACTCTATGTTGACATAATTAACAAAGTGAATATACAACAATAATAAGTGCGCCCAAAACAAAATAGGATTACACTAAAGCTTCTCAAATAAAGAAAAGATAAAAGTTAAACAGTCCAATTAAAGAGATTGACCAGTAGATGGACATATACAAAAAGCTACATTTGAGAATTAAAATCACATTTTGTTAAATATTATGGTATAAAATTTATTTCAGGGGAAATAAATAATTATTATTTAATTCAAAACAAATCCCTTAAAGGGAAGATGATGGATATAGAATGATTTGAGGTAATTAAAATATATATATATATATATATATATATATTGATGTTTGTTTTTTCTTCATTTCATATAATAATTGTAATACAGTTGGTAATATAGTCATAAATTATGCAAATCTAGAATGTAATTGTAATGAGTTAATAAGATCTAATTTTTTTAATATAATTAAAAATTGTACCAGATGAAGGAAAGAAAGTGCGAAACTTCAATAATGATTAAATATAGAAGTAAAAGTAGTTGGTTTTTTTTGTTTTTTTTTTTAAAGAAAAAAATTATAAAATAATTTACATTAATAAAGGAATAATATTTTTTATAGTGATTTTTTTTAAACTAATGGAGTGAAGTGAACTATTTACGGGATTACATACTTGCCTATTGGTTACATAAATACTGTTATATTGTAAAGTAAAAAATATCCAAATTATTAAAAATATTTTCAGAAATACTTCTTGAAAAAAAAAAAGAGGATATTATATTAAATCTTATATAATGTGGAAGCCCTTTAAAGTAAGAAGACAAATATTTTGCAGAAACTTATATAAAATAAGCAATTCGGCAAATGAAGATAAGCCGGAAACATTGCAGAGACCCGAAAAATACACTCAGATCTCAGATAGACAGAAAAATATTCTCTAAATTAGAAAAATTTAAATACTCGGTTCCCCGACAACCTCTACAAAGATTCCCTCCCCTCTTGGAGATAAAACAGTGCACAATTAGAGGGAATAAAGCTCTCTTCTCTATTTCACGAATAATAAAACCTCGAAAAATCTCAAAGACCTTGAATTTTTATAATTTTACTAAAAAAAAAAAAAAAAAAAAAAAAAAATATTCTACAATACTACCTGATTGTACAGAGGAATAATTTACAGCGCTTTTTTTTAGGTTATTTATCTAGAATTAGGACGTATCGTGTATGAACTTTTAATTTTTTTCTTCAAGTAATAATTGTATTGATATTACGTAGTGTCTTTTCTATTGTTGAAGATTGTTAAAATAACGTAAATTTGTTAAGTTTTCTAATAATTGGATTTAGTTTTTGTTTAAAAATTAAAAAAATAGGTGCGGTGGGCTGAGATAGTTAACTACTACAAAGATAATTCAGAGAGAGCCATTTTGGAAATTCGGCATTTAAGCACTGTCTGAAAGTGAAAAAGTTGCCAAAACGCAGGCATAAACGAAACTTAATTAGGTAACAATTTTTAACGATTGCAATTATTGTAATTATTTCTAATATAAATTATACATAAGCCAGTGTAACAGATAATTCTTAACAGAGTTATTTATTTCGGTAAGTTATGTTCTAACTACCTTTATAGACAGTTTGTTTACCAAACATTTATAAGTTTTTTTGTTTTGAGGCAAATTGTAAAAGTTTCGATTCGGGTTAAAAGTGTTTCTACACGTTTGCCAAACTCTTGCGAATTCGCAAACGCGCAAGCGGGTAATTGTGTTATTTGTATTGGTTGGTATAAGTTGGCTTAAATTTGTGGCCACATTATATGGCACTTTTCTGTTCAGGTAGCCTTCATTAGTTCCCACAGATAAATTTTATTTATCTCCCTGTTTTAATTAATTAAAGAATTTATCTAACCTTCGGATTAAATAATTAACTCTATTTTAAGTTTTTATCAGGTATATAAGTTTAAGTATTTTGTTTCTACGGTAACTAGAAAATACGAAATTTATGAGGAAATAAAAGCAGAGTTGAAATGCTTGTTATTTTTTAATTTCGAAACTGCTTAGCTCGCGCCTTCTATGGAATAACTTAAAAATTAGAATTTACAAAACTATTATCCTTCCCACTGTTCTTTATGGATGTGAGACGAGGTCTCTTACACTAAGGGATGAAAAGCGCCTTAGGGTTTTCGAAAATAAAGTATTGCGAAAAATATTCGGACGAAAAAGGATGAATTAACGGGAGAATTTAGAAGATTACACAACGCTGAATTAAGGGACATACACCCGGTAAATATAATTCAAGTTATAGCATTGCGGTGTATGAGGTTGTAGGACTTAGTAACGAGTGGATACATAAAATGTTAATAAACACTGAACCAACGGGTAAACGTCCGAGGGGTAGACCGAAACGTAGATGGGAGGATTGCGTTAAAACTGATTTAGTCGAATCGGGTTTGGATGGGCATCAATGGAAGGGTGTATGCAAAGAGCGTTCAGTGGTATCGGCATCGAACCTTCGGGTTCGTTAGGCTCTCATTATTATTATTATTATTATTAAGTTTTTATATTTTAAAATTCTATCGATTTGGTGTAAATACTTGGTTTTAAATCTTGTCAATTAACTTTCACAGTTTATGTTTTATACACAATTATGTTTCTAATATTTATGTTTTGTACACAATTATAATTAGTAATGTGGCGTAGGGTCCGAACAAATACATTTATAATTTTAATAATTTAGGGATAAATTTTTAAACTTCGACGGATCTTATTATATATTTTTTTAATGATTTTATTGCTAAATCGTATTATTACAATAACTTACAATCTTAAAAGCATGCCATATATTAATTTGTTTTAAATATGTATGTGATGGTTACTAGTTGCTATGCCATAAATAATGGATAAATTTTAAACACTTTTTTACCCCTTTTCAATCGATCATCTCTTAACCCTCTACGCGACAAGTGGAAAATATTTATTTTTCTTAAATTTTTATTTTTTATTTTTTTCCTTTATAGTTTGGCAATCCATTTCTAATCAAATAAATTAATAATTGCAATAATACATATATTATATGATAGAAAAAGTAGACAAATAGTTGTTGCCGTTGTGAATGTTACAAATCGTATTATTAAAATATATCATTTTTCATATTATCAACCAGATAGCTATTATAATCATATCATCATATATTACAATAATAATATTTAAAAAGTAAATAAATATAGCAAAATTATTCGAACCTTGGGAAGCGGCTTCGTCGGAAGTATGTGGATGCCAGCAATTTCTTTTACGTGAGGTGATGTTGGAAAAGGATAGGCTAAGAGGGGATCCTTGTTGATGAGGATGATACTTCTGTTGGATACCAGCTTTGTTAAAGGAGGTCTGCTTTCCCATCCGGTGTAATTATAATAACGATCCATCAGTTCCTGCATTCTTCTTAGGTTGTAATAGCTGGCGAGGGTGGCGGCATAACCAACGTAAAGGTTGTATATTTTGTCGCTAAGGGTCATCTGATCGGTCAGCATAGTCTTGTAATCCATCATAAAGGAATAGCTGTTCGGTAGACCGGAAAGTTCGTTTACCCAAGCCGAATCAGCAAGTGGTACTAACTCGATGCCTACAGCACCAAATTTGTGAATGAGTGCTGAATTAGCTTCTTGGAAAAAATATGATTCCATAATAACTGCGTCGAAGGATCTTTTGGAGTGGATTAATTTTTGAATGCCCTCTTCTTGAAGAACGTGTTCCATAAGATAGATGATTTGATTGTATACTGTATGTGAATGTCTGGCAATGTTCATCTCTCCAAGTTCGATGAAGTCCAGTGTTCCTGTTTGTAAATCGATTAGAATCGTTATGAACAACATTTCTGGAAATTTAATTTAAATAACAAAAAAAAAAATGTATGCCAATCTTAGGGGAAAGAGTTACAATATATATTTGCATATGTATACAGGATGTCCAAAAAAAGTAAGTACTATTAAAAATTTTTATCTATATACAACGATCTTATAGGAAATTAATTAATTTATTAACATTTTGGAAAATTATTTACTAAAAATAATATAGTCTAAATGGTGCTTCAAAGAGATTTCTAATTATTTCATCTTCTGATTACACGCAGAGGTGGGGGGGGGGAATTACTGTTCAACTCTGTTTATGGAATTTTCGTAGTGATGGAAGCCCATGTTCCTTGTCGGGACTCAGAAGTTATACTTTTGACCTGCAAGGAGTTGATTGCTACTGACAGGCTGTATCTTAACGACCGCCATCCTTCCCAGCGTTCTCTCACTGCTACGAAATGTGCACTCACCTACAACCGAGAGAGTAACTAATATTACACGCGTCTTTTGGACCATTAAAGATAGTCTTTACTCTCTAGGTCGAGACAGCTAAGCAGGTTGTGGCATAGGTCCCAGAGTGGTCGATTCAGCATGCTGTGAATTCGAATTCCACCAAGATTCAGTCGTCAATATTTACTCAAAATCTTAGATTAACCGAAATGATCAAAACTTACTAAGGTATACTTATCTCACTTATTTTAATGCTCTAGGATCTTCAGTAGATAAGTACAGTGTGTTTATTGAAAAAAAAATTAATAATAAAAAGGTTCCTTTAAATTAATCCTACCTCAAAACCTAAATCGCCATTCGAATCAAATATGATACTATACATAGGGTATAGCACTCATTGAAACTAATGGAGAAGAATTTCATGGGGAAAAATTCATCGAGCGTCTCGTTCTAGTCTGGAATGCTCAAACTTGAAGGGAAATAAAACTGTTTTCTCAATTTTTTTTTTTTCATATTTTTGAAGTTTAAAAAGAAATGGTATATATTTTTTTATTGTTAGCGAGGTTTAATTAATGATTAGCGAATTGATTGTATAGCCATATTAAAATTAATGAAAATTGGTATACAGAGATAACACAAAAATAAAAGAGATGTTTGGAAAGAATTTTGATGTAGCCTGTACCCTTTATAATTTCAAATTATTTACCAAACCTAAATGCCACTGTAATAACTATTCTAGTTACTTAATTTACAGTCAAAGAGGAGCCGAGTCGGGAAGAGAAACGAGATGGTTCATGATGATTAGAATATTGATCTTTAAGGAAATGACTCTTGACCTTTTCCAGAAGAAATTAGAAAGTTGAGCAATCTCCAAACCACCTAAAATCACAAATACTTAATTTTTGGTACGATATAAGGACTTTACGATTAATCAATTACATTTCATTATTTCTAGTATCTTATATTTCTTTGCTAGTGACTAATATTCATACACTACACCAAGCCATCAAAGATAAATATCGTACTATCATGAATAATTTCAAAATAATGCGTTGAGTTTATTATCTTTCTCTATTTTCTAGTTACTGATGATAGCAAGGAATCTGTACTTAATCATTATATGCCAAAACTGAAAATACATTAATTTGGAAAAAGGTAAGATTTTTTTCTGTATGCCTTAAACGTTTTAAGGAAAGTCATTCGCAACTTTTTTTGACGGAGCTCATCTTATAAAGAATAAAAAACTACCAATTTCCGATAAAATAATTTTGAACTCAATCATCACCCCATCAACAAAAATATCTGATTTTTCTTAAATGAGTTTATTAATATAAGTATATTGAAAATTCGAAGTCTCAACAATAATATATAAAAGTAATCAAACAGGTAACTTACGTTACCTTAAAATACCTAGTACTTTTGGTCCGTAGTTGGTGACCATAAGCTCCGTGTGGTTGGACTGATTGGACTTCCAACTTATAGGTGTGACGTATAGGACTTCATGACCATCTGCTGACAACCTTTCCATCAATGGACCGAAGAGGTGGTGATGGCTATTTCCTGGAAACGGAAAGAAGCCAAGAATGGAAGCGGCCATGGAGCACAGTGGTAAGGCCTGCAGGAGGAGTGCGTGCAGCAACATTCTCACTGAGCCCATCGTCTGAGGCTGCCAGCAACTTCAAGGTCAAGGTTGACTGGATACTTTCCAACTGTAATACACTATTAGTATATGCAAAGTATATGTAAAAAAAACGGAGTTAAATAAAAAAAAAGATAAATTAAGTAGAAAACGGATAGGTGCATTTCGAATATATAAGTGCATTTTATAAATATAAATGTATTTATATATTTATAATTTTCTTAAATAAATAAATAGTGTAAATATCATTAAAAATAGATTTGTTATATACAAATAAACATTTAAAAAAGCATGGACAAATAAATAAATACACTCATGCTCTACTAATAATTTTTGGATGAACCTCTAAATCAATGATATTTAAATATACATATACGCAATAATTAAAATAAAAATATTATATTTATTATATAGGAATAAATATTTAACATAACATGAAAAAATAAATAAATACATTTTAAAATCTATATCAGTAAACTAAATAAATAGCGTGAATAATAAGATATTATATAAAAATAAACATTAACAAAAGAAGATTAAGTTATTAGATTTTCATACCTCAGAATGCGATTAACCACTTAAGATGATTTGAGTTTGGATTTACATGATTCAATTGAAGTTGGGTTTTACAGGATATTAACTTCTTTTTAGATTTTTTCATCAAGTTGACTTTAACTGAAATACTGAAATAAGTTTGTTAAAAGACAGTTCTTCTGGTGCACCGTACAGTTGTGGGTAATTGCAGTTTTTTTGTACAAATACCTCCAAATTGTTTAAATCTCATGAATTCCAATATAATTGAGGGTGCTGAATTTAATGAGATGCGTTTATTTATTTTTAATTTTGGTAATATTTCCAGGTGTCAACATTTAAATTTTAATTACTTAATTTAATTAATATTCTCACCTTATTTCGGTTACAACTTCCAAGAGGGCCCTGGATTTCATACGTCGATGAAACTTGCTCACATATGTACTTATATAGGGAAATAGTTTCACCGCAAAGGTTTTTCTGGTCTACCAAAAATGTAGAAAAACGAATTTTTGCACTATTAAATTGGAAGTGGCTGTAAAAATTTATAGAAAACTATTCCAGGAAACACATCTTTTGAAAAACTAAAATTTTTACACTACTTTTTGATGGTATTGACTTGGGCGAATTTTTTTTTTTTTTTTTGGATAGTTTAAAACAGAATACAACAAACAGTAAAAACTCACTTTTCCTTAATGCTGAAATAACGTCTGTAAGATTGAGTCTGGTCTACGGTTCACAAACATTGTTGATGGGAGAACCAATTACGGTAAGAAACCACAATCAACATAATAAGACACATTTCATTTTTGAGGGTTTTTTCATACTTTCCACCACTATGCAGCGATTGTCAGGTGTCTTGATAGCTTGTAATTGTTTGTCCTAATATCAATTTATAAATTTTTCACAAATTTAAATTTAAGATTTAAGTATACGACGATTTTTTAATTGATATCAATTGCTTATTGTTTAAACATTATAGAGATAAACATAATTTATTACCTTATCTATTTGAAAGGTTTTTAATAATATTTTAAATAGAAGTAAATTGATAAAAGATATCAATGAATATTAAAAATAAATATATAATTTTTTGAAGAGATTTTTTTCAATGAATTTTCGTATGTTGAATGTATAGTTTTGTTCAAATAAATAATTCAATTGGATAATCCTAGTTAAAAGAATTTTTTTTTTTTTAATGTCTGATTCGAAAACTTTTTTAGAAAACGGACTTCAAACAAGAGGTAGAGTAGATACTCAATTGCCTCAGCCTAACAACATTGCGTACTCCTCCAAAGTACTAACAATATTACTGAGACGGATTGTGTTTGGAAATTCAATCAGTTTGAGCTGAGAGCAACTTTCCTTCTGTAAGGTATCGGCTAATGTTGCAGTATAGCAGATAAGATTTGTTAGAGATATTGAGTTCATTAGAACCAAACGGTCTGGGAGGAGCGGCTGAGACCTGGTTACTTACAGATTAGGTTAACTGCTCCGTTTTGAATCAACCGCATCTTCCCCTTCTGTTCAACTTATTTAAGAAAAGATGAACTTTCTTCAGTCGATAATTTCATTTTTTTATTTTTTTACTGAGTATGATGCACATTTCTTATGTATATGTGATGGCAGATGTATGTGAAATTCTTAAAACAAAACAAGATAATAAAAAGAAATAATGAGTTTCTCCATGAAGGCAATCCACCTGTCATGCAGAACAAGATTATTATAATATATCATTTGGCAATAAATAATTATAAAACTGGATAAAACTGTTTAAATAAATAATTATAAAACTGTAATTTTTTTGTTGCTTTTATCAAATAGAGACGGGCGTTATTTATTAGAAATTTCAGTTCCTCTGAAGATTAAACAATTCAAAAAGAAATTGTGAGTTTCAGGTTCAATGCCTGATAATGAAGCTTTATTTCTTATAGAATGGCTGAGTATGACGAAAAAGAGTTTTCCGACGCTATAGTTCATTCATGACTGAAATAATAAAGAATAAAGTCCAGACGTTCAGCCAGGTTCAAACACGGACCCGACTCCCAGTTTTTAGTCTTAGGTATTGTTGAATGTTAGGCAAAGGCAATGCTAGTGGAAAAACTATATTTTGTCTTATAGTTCCTAAGAGATTTATCATACACCAATAAATTTCCCTGTCTGAAACTGAAACTAGTTCGTTAACTTGCTTATACAACAAATGTGGCAATTTTTTACCTACCGTTTTTCTCTCGTGTTTCTGGCCGACTTAGAGTTTTTTCCCCCTTAGTCATTAAGTTAGCAGTGCTTTACAATCAAAGAAGCTTTGATAGGGACTCAGTGGGACCTCTCTTGAAAGTTATTGCTTCTTCACTACCAAAGCATTTGATGCATGCAGGAAATGCATAAAACTTTGTCCTCAGAAAATTCGTCCATTAGCATTTTACGTTTTAAACACAAAGGAACAAATTAGGTTCTACCAATTTTCAACTGATATTTTCGGTTACACATGAGCAAAAGTATTTTCTTGGACCCACCTATATTGCAAAAACTGGACTTTTGGCCACCCGCATCATTATTTTAGTAGGAGACAATTAAAAAAAAACTTAAATAAATATCCATAACTCTGACAATGTTTATTATATCACAATAATTTTTCACTTCAATGTTCAGAAAATCATATAGAATGAAACAAATTGCATTTAGCAACATATCTGTTAAATAAAGCAGTGACAATATGCTCAAATTTAGACGTTATAAATAATAATAATAATATATATATTATTATTATTTATAAAGTTTAAATTTGAACATTTTGTCACTACATATATAAATAATAAATACATATATAAAATATAATAATCTCCAAATATGCTTTTAAAATTTTATGATTTTTCTAAGTAATAATAATTAAATAAAAGCGCCTCCAGGAATTAGAGTAAAATCTGAGGCACTAGGTTTTAAAACGGAATCACCCCATCCCCCCAAAAAATCAATTAATCCCATTTTTGAAGGGAAATTGAAAAAAAAGTCAAGTTAATAAAAAAAAAAATTAAAAATTAAAGAAAATATATATATTTTCCATATTTTACATTGCAATCACCAAAATTATTTCAATTTTAATTTTTTTATTTACAAAATGGAATGCTCTTTTATATTCCCTAGATTCATCCCTATTGCTTATAGATTTTGAAGGTGGACATAGTACTAATAATAACAAAAAGATTGTTTAATATTTCATCAAATATATATTTATTGGCGTTTTGGCTATGAAGCTACCCCAATTTGTAACTTTTATTGGTTATTTAGCTGTGTCCATTTTTCAGTATATCTGATGAGAGTTTTATAGACTTTTTTTTTTTAACAGACGTATTTGAAGAAGTATTGCACGGCCTTTTTATGATGGTGATTTGAATCCCACAATGCTAGCTTGGAATGCAAAATTAAATTGAGTTGAGTATGTACGTTTAGAGGATTTAATTATGTACTAACTTGAAGAGGACATTAAACAAAGTGCCACTCTCCATGCCACTAATCTGATATTATTACCAGGTTATAAATTTTTTTTCGGCCAAGACTCATTGGAGTCCTATCACGCTATTCCTATATATAGGAACAAAGAAAGAAAAAGGTGTGATAAAATGCCAGTTATTAAACAAACTATTTAATTTGGGCTAGGGAACACAGTCTTAAAAAAAGTGAAAGAAAATCAGAACATCACTTGAGTGGACCCTTGAATTTAAAGGAACTAAGACAGAAAGTAGTAAACGTCTGTCTTAGTTATTTTAAACTTGTTTTTTAAGGTTCCTTTTTAACGCACTCTCCTCCCTCGATTTCTTCTGAGGCTTTGTATTAGGTATAATTTAATTAGATTGCCAACAAAGGTTACAATCCTGCTTGAATTAATTAATAATTAAGAAGGAAAAGTTAATTTTTCCCAACCCAGCTATAAGGTAAGCTTTGGCTTAAGTTACTGTAAGAGATTCCCTGTTTTAATGCTCAACCAATTGGTAGTTACCAGGTGGTTGTAGGCTCTGCCAATAGGTTTTATATGTATATATATTTGACCCTGTGTAATATTGTATTTGTTTATGCATACAAGTATACAAAGTACAAGGAATTGTATTTTTTGTTTCTTAATAATGACAACTGCTAGTGATACTACATGAGTCAACGAAATAGTACCAAGTACATACTACATGAATGATAGTATTACTTTGTTCTTTATTATGAAAGAAGGCACAGGACTCCTCTCTAAGCTTTCATGAATTAGTCGGAATCATATTTTAGGCATAGACTCATTTAATTTTTCTGCAACATCTAAGCTAAAGTTTGGGGTCCAGTCTGTTAATAACACCAGTATACTACTCCTGTGTTAGGTATAATAAAAAAATTAAACTACAATATATTTGAAACAAAATAAAAATTTCGATCCATTTAACTAACACCAGAGAAGAATTAAAGGCATAATATTGGTGGCAATGAATTTCTTTTTGCCATTGTGAGAGGATCTGAAAAAAAAAAAAACTCCAGTAAGCCTTCCTGAACCTCTTAAGAGCAAGAGGAAGTAAGGACTGGTTCTGAATGACACCCAAGCCAAATATAATCGTTAGGCTGAGATGACATCTAAAAGGTTTTTCAAGGTAAAGCCTTTCATATATATTTACCAGAGATCCGATACCAACTCTCATAACCATGTTTTTGAAGATACTGCGTTACGACCCTCTAAGTGTGCTACCACAACCAATAATTGATAGATCTGAATCTAACTCGTGCAGACACGTTGAGTTAAGAACTAATAAGTTTCCATATCCATAGAATCAGCACATATAAGGCTCTTTAAAAAAAAGGCCACAGGGCTTTAAAAAAAATTGAAATTAGGATTGAAAAATATAAGTTTCCACCATTTAAATACGCATATTTTAAAAATTCAGGGCCAACTTTAATAACATTCTGACCATTTATGATCAAGAAATATCGCTATAAGAAATAAATATGTACCGGGCGGATTGGTATCAATTAGCATTTCGTTAGATCCCAGAACTAGTATAATTTACTATCATTTCTATTAAAGCATCAGGAATAAACAATGAAAATAACTTGTCTTAATAGTGAAATTTTTTGTATTAATCTTTGGCTCGAGTAAATTTCCGAGTTCTTTTCTGGCTTAAGAAGACTTCGACTGTGAAGGTTTATGTTCAGATACTTTCAAAGACTTTAATCTGACAGAAGATCCTTTGATCAGTATCATTATCCAATTCAACATCATCGTTTTTTTCATTAAATACCACCTAACTGTGTTAATCTTCGCTGCTTAATTTCGTTCCATACTTTCGACAGCATAGAAGGTAATTGAGGAAAGTCAGGTTCTGAATAATAAAAAATCGTTTGAATAGGAAATCTCAACTACTTCTTTGTTCTTGATGGAGTTATAATAACTTTTGCTATCATCCAGTATCTTAAAATCTTGTGTTCCTACTCTTTTCCTGAGGTCAAAGATATTGAAAGTTCAATAAAAACAAATTGCTATTTTTATTTAATACTTGGGAAGTAGGTTGGGTTGAACCAAAACCTATTGGATGGTGAATGGTAAAGTGAGGAGAGGATATTGAAATACTTGCCCACTCTGAGCCCCTCGATGACAGAGCTCATATCGATGTTATGCCGATTCCCCTTCTAACTCTTCGCAATACCTTTTCCTGTGTTCCCGACCGAATCTTCTTACGGGATTCACTCTATATTCTATTTGTTCTTCCATCCATCACCTAACACTGACTCTAATCGTCTAGGAAAGCCCGTAAGTATATAAACATGCCGATTTTACAATATTTCAGAAGAAATTGGAGTTGATTTTCTGCCACTAAAGAACAACATGTAAAATCATAATTAAAAATTTATTATTAAAGGTATAAAACAAATTTAATAAAAAAACACAGAAATAATAAACAAAAGATTGAGAATTCATAGGCCTGAATCTATTTGCTTTCAAGCCTAATAGTAAGTCTTACATGCACATACATACTCCTACACAGTAGTAATTTAATGAACTAGTATAAAACTATATAGTACAAGAGTCGGGAAGAAAAATGACAGTTATTTCACCCCGATCGTTGATTAATTTAATAAAAACTATATATAATTACTATTCAAAACTGATGAGTCTGCCAAGTAAAGGTAGGAGGAATAGAAATGGTGGCTGTTTCAAAACCTTAAAAAAACATAAATTTTTCATTTATAATTCATGAACTACTTTATAGCACATTAAACCTAAAAATCTTTAATTTGAGTGCTAATAGATATCTGTACGTCACATAGTTCCTGAGATATAGATTTCTCAAAATAAAGGCACTAATTACTGATCTTTCAATACGTTCTGTACTAGATTTTTATGAAATGTTCTTTTTTAAAGAGCTATATCTCGAGAACTATTTAACGTAAATAACTCTGTTTTAGCAAATTTACTCTTATTTAAATGACATGCTCATAGATTTTCTTGTGTTGTTGCTACTTTTTAAGATATAGAGCTCCGAAAAAAAACTTTTTTTTTAAATATTTATTTATTGCTATTTAAAACTGTACATTATAATAAATTTGGTAAATCTGATCTAAGTTAAATTGGAGCGTTACAGGCGTGTAGAGAAACTACCCATTGGTAGCACTCTAATGACATTTTACATTAGCTGGTCTCGTGGCCATCTTATTTTAAGGCGCCTCGGAGGATTGTCAGGAATGGAAGAGGATGCAAGATTAGAAACTAGGGGGTTTGAGTGGTTAGAGAGTTTATAATGGAAGGAATGATTTCTGGTTCGGGCTACATAGGGAACATTAAGGTCTTTATGTATGATTTTATTTGTGACAAAGTAAGGAGCATTGAGGATTTTACGAAGGATTTTGGATTGTACGGATTGGATACGAGAGGAATTTGAAGGTTTAGTGGAGCCCCAAAGCTCAACTCCGTATGTCCAGATTGGCCTTATTACAGTCATGTAGGTCAGTCTTTTGTAATGTGTTGGAAGTTTAGACCGTTTGTCTAGAAAGTGTTGTAATAGTCCAAATCGACGTGCAGTTTCCTGTCTTTTCAGTCTGGTGTGAGGATTCCAGGTTAATCGTTTGTCCAAATGTAGTCCAAGGTAGCGGATCTGTTCGACAGGGGTAATAGTAACATCTTTAAATAAAACTGTAGGGCAGTCAGTAGGTTTATGACGAAGGGTAAAGGTGATTTGATGGGATTTGTTGGAATTTATCTTAATCTTCCAATTACGACACCAATCTTCGAGGGCTGTGATATGGGATTGGAGATTTTGGGATACAATTAATGAGTTATTATTAACAGCGAGCACACATGTGTCATCGGCATACGTGGTAAGGATAGTGTTAGGATTGGTTGGAATGCCAGCTGTATAGACGGTGTAGAGGATGGGACCAAGGATACTACCTTGATGAGAAAAAAAAACTAATTTTTTTAAAGGTTTTGAACGTTGTTTTAAAAAAACAGCTGCTATTTTTTATTCCTCTTAGCAGACTCATCAATTTTGACTAGTAATTATACATAGTTTTCATTAAGGTAATCACAAATTGGGGTGAGGTAACTGCCTTTTTTCTCCTTTTGGGCTCTTGTACTAATAGGGCCTATGCTCAAATAAAGGATTAGTTTTGAGTTATAATTTTCAGAAATATGGAAGTATTTCATATTATACAATGATTTGTAATAAACAAAATCTCATCCTCATTAAACCTAAACATAAACAACGTTCCCCCCGGTGGGAAGAGGTTGACTACTCACCGGGAGAAGATGAAACAGAAAACGCATGCGGAGACCAGGATGCCAGGATCAGTTGTCGTACTGGAGGTGGACTGGGAGGGATGGACCTACCAGGCGGATGAGGATTGATAAAGTCCAACCTCAAAAATTAATAATAATAATATTAATAATAAATTATTCACCCGAAATCTGCACTGCAAGAACCCAATTTCGAAGGAGATATTATTTAATCTTCAACATAAAGTACATGTTATTTTGTAATTAACATGCCATGAAATTATGCAATATAGAGAATACCGAGGTATACTATTTGGTATATAGAGGTGGTGGAAAGGGGAGTTATTGTTATTATAACTAGTTTAGTCAATATCATATCCCTCTTGCTATATTTGTGAAGCATCAACCTGCTAAAATTCATAGAGAGCAAAACGATCACTTGTGGCAATCTATCTAATGACACTATACCAATGTCAGAATCCTAAAGATCTCAGGCAAACTGTCTTTGTTAAAAAATCTCAAAAGGGCATTGATTGTATTAACAAATAGTAATTTAAAAATTATAATAATCAATCACGATGTGAATCTTTTAGCTACAGTAGAGGCTAGATCAAGGTCTGACAATTTGAAATTTTTCCAAGTTGAAGTTTCCTCTGACTCCAGGAGGAATACATTCATCCGGCATTACATTCCTAGCAAAGGAGGCTATCAATTCAAAGTTTTATTGAGAAAAAAAATTATATTAACAACCAAATATGCACGTTTTATAGAATATTCAATTCTAATAAAGTTTATTTATCTATAGCAAATCTTTATAAAGATCAATTAGAAAGGCATTGCTTCAGCCAACGTTGTGAGATATGCGTAGACTAGTATTTCACGCAAATCTAATAAGATACTAATTAAACACTAAATAAAATTGAGTGATAGGCGTATCTCTAAAGTTGTTTCCTGCGTTTATCACTTATCATCAGAAGTGAAAAATAATAGAGATTCAAGAGCATTCTTTCATAGTGAATTTACATGTTAAAATATTTCAAATAACACTCAAAATTTAAAAAAAAATAACAATAAAAATAGTTTTAGCCATAAGTTCCCACTAAATATGTGACCCCATTAGACCCTCCCGTAGTCCACTTCAAAGTCCTTGTGTACCACAGGTTGGGAAACACTGCCTATTCAGAAGAAGTTTGGGTCTCTTTTACTTTTTCCAGATCTAGCACACAAATGCTGTAATTTATAAGGAGTTTTTCTGGCAATCTATTTTAAAAAGGAGTGAACCTTTTCTAAGTAGAATTTAAGGCGTTCGAGAAGTTAATGAAACTTAGGCATCAATCGTAAATTCTCTCAAATAAAATGCAAAGTGAGATTTTATCCGTTTGATGTTTAAATAATGCCGTTTGAAATGCAATTGCTAGACTTGGCAAATGAAGTTTATGAAAATCCAAAAATTATATGCATTAATTAATTATAATGATTTAATTGAAAATTGAAACGAAGAAAAAAAAAACCGTTTTCAAATAAGAGGTAAAGTTACATAAAAAATAACAAGAGACTAAAGGAATTATCTTCAATGCCGGGAAGAGCTTTCCAGACTTGAACAATAATTTTAAAAAGTAAGCATTTGGTGTTCTTAGTATCTTTGAATCGAAATAAATGTGTTAAAAAATGTTTTACAACATGAATATTATTAAGAAACTTAATAATCAATGAAAACTTGGTTTCTATTGAACTTTCTGAGAAAAATGAAGCACATTATTCTTATTAATTAAAACGCTAACTACTTAAATGTGAATTTATTATGATACATTATATATATCATAAATTATAGATTAATGATTACTTATAGTGATAGTTTGAGAATGGTTTACTTCATTATTAACATAAAGAGTTTTGATCCAAATTACTCTCAACTTTTATTCTCAAAAGCTCTCCAACGTTTCGGCCCTCAGGCCATTTTCAAGGAAACAACCTATAAAAATATTTGTTTTTATATTAATTACATTATTTCCTTAACTACATACTGATATCTTTGGCTATAACTTAAATATTGATGTCTTGTTTTTTAATAAGTTTTGCAGGCTAATTGCCCATGTCACATCTTTACATTAAATTAAATATTAAAATAACATCATAACTTCAAAAATTGTTTTTAAATTGATTACTTACTTACTAAATTTTTATATCCTAAATCTAAAAACTTTTTTTACTCAGATACTCATCTCTTATATCATCATTTATACCAGAACCTACCTTCAACAGGTTAGGACTTTAGGAAAAATTTATTTTAATGATAAGATGATAACGACCTTATCATTAAAATATTTTTTTTACATTTAATCCAATTTAATTAACATTAAATTTTAATTCATTTGCTTATAACTTAACATTTCTTAAATCCATAATTAGTATATTCTTATTATATATGTATATTTTATCATACATACACCCCCTCTCTATTTTATTTTTTCACATATTTATTCACCTATTCATACTTTTATTAGTGTATATTTATTTTATATATACATTTGTACAATTTAAGAATTTGAAAATTTATTTATTTACCAACTTTTTTTTATTTAGTTAAGGAAATAATGAAATTAATATAAAAACAAAAATTTTTATAGGTTGTCTCCTTGAAAATGGCTTGAGGGCCGAAACGTTGGAGACTTTTTGAGAATAAAAGTTATGAGTAATTTGGATCATAACTATGTATGTTAATAATCATAAATTATATTTAAAAAATGATATTAGAATAATGGTCCGTATTTTGTTTAAACGCCTTTCATAACTAAATTAACCGTTTTACTTTTTAAAGTTGCCGACCACAGGTCTTACCGAACCATAATGAATAAGTTTGAAATTTAAGTTGAATCCATAAAGCTTAAAAAGATTCAAAGCTTCAGAAAGTTTAATTAATCATAACGCATAGAGAAGAATTGGCTTAAATATCAAGTTTAAATGTACTTTAGTCTTACTATAAATCTACTCCTGATAATTTTAAGATAAACTGGTGGTTAAAAATAACTAAGTAAATTACGAGAAAACATTTTACTAATCCTGATGGATGCTGATATAAAATATTCATTTGAAACTAAGTTAATATTTCACCGCATTTTTTCGATCCGACTGGAATTTATTTAGCGCCCATGAAATATTCTACGCTGATATTTCTGTCCCTCGTTTACTTCTTTCAATATTGACTAAACTTAATTTTTATCTAGTCGATATAGAGATTTATTAATAATATCGTATACTTAATATCATATATAAAAATCCTATTAAGAATAAAGACATATAATATAAAATAAAACAGAACGAATTTATTATTCATTTGTGTTCTTTTAAGAGTATTTGTTCTTGTATAATTAAAAATCAATATTTAAATTTATAAATTATTAAAATATAACCAAAAACTATGTGACACAGGTTTTATTCTTTGTTTGCGTGATTAGTGCCTTCTTGAAACGAACAGCTGGTAAAGTTGATTTGTTGGTGAATAAGTTTAAAACAAAATCTATCCTCTGTCATCCTAAATGAGGAGAGTATCTAAGCAAGAAAGTGGAAATCGGTGCCCTCAACTTCAACTGTGTAAAGGAATTTATTTACTCAGATACATAATTGAACTATTTTATTTATTTAATGTCATTTGCAACTGTACAAATAATAAATACAATAAGTAAATATGTTGTATGTTTCTTTTAAACTAGGAAATTTTGAGAAGAAACCACCCATTGGAGGTACTTCAAGCATTAATTTAAAGGTCCCGTGGCCATCTTATTTTCAGACGCGTCGAAGGGTAACTGGATGTTACAATAGATATTTTAATTTACAAATCCTTAAAATTAACCAGGAAACGATTCATCAACTCAAGAGAACATGATCACGACTCATTATCTTCATGATAGAAATAGAAGATAACAAAAATGAAATGACATTTTTGAAATTTGGGATCTTGGAAACCTTTTTCATTTTTATTTTAACATAGCTTAAGTGATGTATTCGGTAAAATAAATCCCAAAAATAAACTGAACAAAGGACGACGTGTAGATGCTGATACTAAACACACTCTCTCAACTTTACATATTCTTCGGAGACAGAGTATCCACTGTGTTGGGACCAACCGGTTAAGAAGTATTTTCTAGCACTTATTTCGAATTAATTTTTCCGGTTTAAGAAACCAATAAAGCTTTGGAAATTTATTACTATTCACAATGATAAAGTGCAATGTATCATTTAAAAGCTTAATTTTATATCGCGGCTAACCTGATTTATAAAATATAAAATTAATTGATATCAGACTTTTAGGCCTTTCAGCAGCTTATTGTATCTTCAATTTTTTTATCTTAGCAACAGTTATTTGAAAATTACATTGCGTAGGTTTTCAAACCTAGTACAGAAACTTTTATATAATTGATTTATATTTTTTTCTAAATATTGGTAGATGATTCAGAGGTTAATCTTTTACATCATGTTCACCATTCTACACTTCTCAAAAGCATAAAAAACCGACAACAACGACAAATCTGTTATCAATCTGTAATGGAATTTTCAATCCACACACTTTGAGGATAAATAAATATTAGACAAGTTTGTACTTGAAATAAGGTTTGTAAAACTTACAAATAAAAAATCAGCGAGTCGGCGTAATTTGAGAACCAGAATACTTGGAAGAATATAAAATATTCGATTACATACTTATGTGAACATAATTATGTGAACTGTATTTTTCCACAGTAAAATACCCCGACCATATATTTTTTTATTATTGACATAAAAAATAATTCTAAGTCAACATATCGTATTAAACGTATCACTTTCAAGATAGTTTAATAGTATAACGAAAGCAATAAGTTCCTATTGAAAGCATTCCAAGATAAACGATAAAGAATTATTTATTAAGCGAAAGGTCAATATTTATAGTTTTATCTTTTGCTTATTTATTTTGTTCTGTAAAAACAATTTGATGAAAATATTCATATTTTTCTTTTATTTTTGTCATACTGTCCATACTACTTATTTAACAACTTTAAAATTGTTTCTTACATAATGAACTTTATTCTTATTTCTGACATAATGTGTTGAAGAGAAACGAACGACTTTAACTTGATCCTGGAGCTTTCTATTTTAATTTATGTTGAAGATAATTACATCTTCCTCAGCGGATAAATTAGTAATGTAGGAAGAGCTCACTGATTTATAACTTGGATTAAAGATGATTCATTTCAGATATAATCCTTTAATAATTTGCAGTACCCCATTTGGGATTATTACTTTTATTTGTATCTCATAAATGAATTTAATATTACAGAGTAAGGACATAATAATTAGTACGTTCCTGACTCTATACTTACAGTTTTTTCATTTGTGAATTAATAACATCTTTACTATTTTTTTCAATATAGTTACAATTGTATTGTTATATTTCCCTATTATATTTAAAGAAGTGATTTTTTTTTTTAAGGGGCTTGCTCCTTTCGTTTTTTACACTTCTCGATATTTCAGAAACAGTATCGAAAAGACTATTGGGTCTACAAAGACCACAAATTGTTGAAGTTTTAGTCCATTTTGTGAGGTTGGAAGAAGTAACTAAGTACTTACAGAAAGTTACACTGAGAGGAAGGCGCGTGTTGAGCCAGCTTAGTTTTGATGAGTGCGGTGAATAGATCAAAGATAGAGGACTGGCTATTTTGGAAACTGGCTTTTTAGATTCAATTTTATTTAGCCAACATGTAATTGTGAGATCGGAATTGGAAATATTACGAAAAACGAGTTAGATTATCATAATATTTGTACTATTGGGAAGCGGGAGCACCTATTTAGATTTTCAAAATGAAAGAAATTAAGTTGTTACTTACTTTCAAACGAAATATAACTTAGAAAACAACAATTTCGGAAATAAAGCCAACCAGGATTCCCAATCCTACTTCATTACGAAAATGGCGCATACAGGTATCTAAAATTATCTTGTGAGAAGATTAAAATTTATGGAAAATGATTGAAAAATCGCTAACACCAGAAAAAATAAAATAAAATTAAGAGGTTGTATGAATTGGTATTTCAGATTTTATTCTCCAGCAATATTTCATGATATCTTACTCGCTAAATAATGGATATATTTAATTAATTATTTTTACATGAGCAGGTTTTTTGGAATAATAATTGTACTATTCGATAAAAACCTGCTTAGCAATAAAAATTTACGTAGTTGTTATGTGATTTATTATTCAGAGGTATATCGTTTATATTTATAATTTAGGATTTGAATGTGGATTATTACTTGAATTTATAACCTAAAAACATGTTACATACTATGTATGTATAATGATAATAATACTATGAAATCCGAATTTCGTCATTAATATCAAAAGATTTAGATATTTGTACGTATAATTTATATTTTACTAAATTAAAATATAATTGGGTGAACTAGCTGAATAAATGACTTAAAAAAAACTTTGGAGGGTGTCATCAGGGCTGAATCCTGATAGAAAAGTATATCTCTTTTCTATTCATCTTTTTCTTACATTTCTTAATCGTCACCTAAACCATTTTTCTACAAGAAACAAATTTTGACCCAGTATTGTTTAAGATTTTAATATTCAAGATATTAGATATATTAGAATAATATTTACACCACTAGGATATGCAGAATTCAGCAATATCCAATTCTAAAGTAAATTGTAAAAACACTGTGTCTACTTAGCCAGAATACGTCTTGCAAAATGCTCTACTAAGTATCGTGGCGGTTGCCACTTGTGCCAATATCAGTGTGTACAGTTTGACATCTTGTACATGAAACCAGAAAGGCGTTATTTTCATATACATGACGATGCCTGATAAGATATTCTTTATGTCAAAGCAAAACGTCTTGAGGCCGAAAAGTTTATTGATAAGATTTAGTTCCATAAGATTATCACTTTTTTTAGACGCTAGATCATTCTGTAAGGGAAAACAATTTTAAAGAACACGAAGAGGTGTAATTATCTACAATACACTTCTATACTCAAAAATATTAATTCAATTTTTTTATCTGGGATTTTCAAAAAGGAACGTTGGTTGAAAGTAATGCAACAACATGTAAAATTCTTTGTATATTATAACCTGTTAAATACAACCTGTCTACCTCAAATTAATATTTTAATCGAATAAATGGTATACCTCTGTAAATAAAATTATCATTTATTTATTTATTACTCAATGAGAGGAAAAAAAGTCAATATTTGAATCCTCGCCGCAACTCAAAGTTTATCTGGATTCACAGTATTAATCAATATTTTCAGTTGTTGATGAAACTGCTGCTTTCAGAAACTTACTGGAGAACATGAAATAGGAACGGTAAGGTTACATAGCTCATACTTAAACCCTACCTCTGCAAGGCAATATCCTGGAAAGTGATTATCTCCGTAGTGTCTATTGAAGGGTATAGCAGTACCCTGAAGGCGCCGCCAACATGTCTCTCCAGTCAGAACTGAATTAATACTGATCCAAGACTTATTAGATAATCTATTCCGATATCCCTACCCTGTTCTAGAGTTATGACAATGGAACTCTCATCTTAGATTACAAAGGTCAATGTTCCTCCTGTATAGCGTTCCTTGGATTATCAAGCCTCCTATATACGTACATCTAATATAATTAAGTATGGCCTTTGCCCTTGATATTGAAGGTGAGACATGTGCAATAAGTGATTTAATAGAAAATCTAAATATATTTCCTTGAACGAAAATAATAAAGAAAATTAACAATTTGTTTTATGACAATTTATCTAACCTAGTTTCCCTAAATGTAGATGTAGTACCTAAATGGCGATTCTGAAAACATTTAGCAGAATCGTAGACGCAGTTTGAAGACAACAATCTGTTTATTACCAAGTCTTATAGACAAATTGCAACTCAGATCGTAAATTATTATGGTAACTACTTTTGGATATATTCGTATTTAGTAGTATAAATTATATAAATGAATACTTTAGTAAATTAATCAGGACACATTCTCATTCGTTTACTTTAATTTTTTTTACTCTTTTATAGGATTGTTGTAGACCAGAGTTTCACATACTTTGACCGGTATGTAGTGTTCGGATCTTTCATCTACCCCTCTCCTATAAAAGGGGTATTCATGATGTTTAGTTTAACATGTTAAAGCGTGTTAAATCGAAAAAACTTATGTTAAATGGAGAATGACGTCACGCAACAGACCAGCTGAGCTCGTCACCATTTTATTTGTTGTGTTAGGTTACTTGCTCGCAGTTTGTGTTTTGATTGTGTTAGTATTGTTTTGGATGTTTTTATAACCAATAAAGCAATGGATGATATTAATAATAATGTAATGACGGTTGTCAATTAGCTCATCTTGATTCTCTTCCTCACTATCTATAAGACTTTCACACAACTTCCACTTTAGGCATATTGAAATAAATTAGATTAATCAAAAGTTAGAAGTAAAAAATAACATGAAGTTTTGGAAGGAAAGGATACTAAACAAGTTGCTCAGACAATCCGGAAGGAGCTGTTATGCATTTAATATTTAACATGACTTTAAATAGGGCTGCTCACAATCCTATACTTATAGCATTTAACATGGTAAATCATTTTACACTTAACAAATCATCATGAATACCCCTAAAATAACACTTTTTAGAATAATTAAACTCTTCATAACTATCTCTATTTATTACACATTTTTTATAACCTATATTCTTTCAACAAATATGGGTAAGCCAAAATTTAGAGCAAATGGTTAATTGTATCGAAGATACAAATAATATTTCAGTTGTCTGTTATTTTACAGTTTGATTATTTACTCTTCATCAGTTTTCGCCTCTGACTTCATAAAGTGCGGTTCTATTCTAGGGTGTGCCGAGCCTATTAGACTTTTTTTTCTTCATACTCATGGTTCGTTTAATAATTTTTTTGTTATTTTTATTTATAATATGATATCAGGCGATAAATCAAACATTTCGCTTGATTTATCCCAAAACCTCAAACATATTACCGCTAATAAATCTGATGTAGACCTCCAATCATAAGAATAAAATTCGAAAAGAAGGAATTTTGAACTCACCGATTCAACTCAGTCCCAGTAACCCGTTAAAAAAATGAGTAAGTATTACCAGGAAATTACTACTTTAAAAGCTAAGGTGGGCGGTTCATTTAACATGTTATCAGAAATCAACCTTTCCTCAGATAAGCATGCTAGAGCAACACCAAGTACCAGCAATAACAATACTAACCCCCAATGCTCAGCTCAATACAATAAAAATACCTCCGATATTCCTACATAATGCTGATAATTACTAAGCTACTGATAAACGATTTAAATGCATAGCTCACCGGACCTTTCACTACCCTACTAATCGGTAACAATACGAAAAGTATGCTAGCATATATCGAAGATTACAGAACTATAAATAATTACTATGATGAAGAAAAAATTGAGTACCATTTTCAATGGATAAAAATAAATATTTGAACTTAGTGATTAGGAAGGTTCCCAATAGTATAACCGAAGTTTCCTATGTATCCAGAGTATTAAATAAAGATAAAAAACCAACTTCATTATATTCAGTATCTCTCAAAAATAACGAAACGGCCAAAGATATTTTTAATCTTTAACATTCATTTTCTGCCCTAATAACAGTATAACCCAGACATGAAAACACTGACATTCCTATGTATACTAACTGCCAAAGGCACGGCCATACAAAGAACTATTGTCATTTCGAACTGAGGTGTGTTAAGTGCAAAGGCAAACACCATTTCTCAAAATGCTCGTTAAAATTTATCGATAAGCCATTTTGTGTAAATTGCGAACTAATTACAAAGGATGTAAATATTATCAAATCCTTAAAAATAAAATAAACACACCTTCAGAACCAAATTCGTAAATCTGAGATTAATTCAAGCAGGCTAGCCACGAACATTACTGCAAAAAACTCATATGCTGATGTCTATCAGATCTATAGATCTATATCAAAACCTCAATCTACAGTTAATGAAGATAACGGAGTTTTCATGAGGCAACTGTACGGCCTTTCTATTTAAGGGGAAAAATATTTTCTGCCAGCAGTCCAAAATCACTGGTATAAGTTAAAGAAAAAAAATCACGCAAGGAGACTGTGGGTGCGCTATAGAAACCCTGTTCACTGTCGTTTTCATCAAGTCAATTTTTAACAATTGCTTACGTACTGGATATTTTCCTGATACGTAGAAGAAAGCCGAACTCATAGTAATACACAAGCCTGGTAAGAACGTAAAACAAATCAGCAGCTATAAACCTATCAGTTTATCATATATTTTTGGAAAATTATTGGAATCAGTCATAAAAAAAACATCTTAATTCTTTTATTCAGAGCATCGAAATTATTCCTGATTTTCAATTCGGTTTTTAATACAGGCAAGACTATCGGAATTTATAATTAATTACCATATCAACATCAAACTAACTCAAACCTACGCAAGGTTAGCAATGCTATATTCTATCCTAAACAGAAATTCCAAACTAAAACCAGAAACAACAGTTCTTATATTTAAAACAATTCTCAGGCCACTGCTGATGTACGGCTGTGAAAACTGGGGAGCGGCATCCTTTACGAAAAGGAAAAAATTACAATATTTTCAAAATAAAGTCCTAAGAATCGCAGTTAATGCTCCTTGGTTCATAAGAAATTAAGCCAACAATTAAGATTAAGCCAATTGCATCAGGAATTACAAATGGAGTCAATAGAGGATTACATCAAAAAACGGTTCATGAAGTTCCACTCCCATTTACCGGCAGTTAAAGGAACAGTGACCTACAACTTGAGAAACCCAATCTCAACCCGTAGACTGAAGTCCAGGCTGCTGCAGGACATTCTGTTTTGAATTCTATATTTATTAATTCATTATTCACACAACCTTCATTTTAATTATGATTATTTTTTTTTCTCTCGTCCTTTTTTCAAATTAACTTGTTTCTTTTTATCATTAGAGGACCATTGTTTGTTTTGTCTTCAAATATCCAATATATTTTTTGTTATTAATTTTACTTTTCTCTTTTATTAAGAAACATTATCTATTTATTTTATCTTTTTTTCTTCTTATTATTATAACATTGTGTATAGTTAGGGATGTCTTTTGTATGAGACTTTATAT
>NW_027112099.1:6273-12527 GCF_000696795.3 Halyomorpha halys | reverse complement strand
TCTGGTATAAAACAAGTAAATAAATAAAATACTCTAGATCCATTACCAAATATTTTATTATATAAATATTTAGTAAATTTTATTTAAATTGTCTCATTCTGTGAGGGAATAATTTGATAAGCTACCCTGCAATTTGATTTTTGAAATTATTATTTTATTTAGTACATTGTTTAATATATAAATAGGGAACAGAAATATCATAGCTTAAATATTAATGTAAGCTCTTCCTAGTAAGATACAAGTATAATGAATCGATAATGGTTTTCTCGAAGAATATACATAATATTTTAAAAAATAGGAAATTACAACATTCAGTCGCCAAGCAAACTATATTGTATACTTAAACCGTGTGAACCCAGAAAGGATAATTAATCCCTATTTTATATCAATCCCTGTTGTATCAGCCATCGTTTGATCCATGGGTTGAGAAGCACTCCTGGGGCAGAACCAACCTTAAGAAAGTGGAAACCTTTAATTGGGGGAAAACCTAGCAATTGAGCGTAGTCCTTACCAAATTATCGTCATCAAACTTCGTATCGCACGATGAGGTTGACCTTTGTTTAGAATGGACCAGGTTCATTCCAGGTTCAACTTCTCCATTATCTCTCGTCTCCTTTTTTCAATCTAATGCTCTCTTTCGGAGCGCCTACACGCCATCTTGGGAGATCTTCCTCTTGATATCCTTCTGTAAAGCCAAGTCAAGTAATTTTTTTTATTTTTTTGTCAGCAAACGCTTGCAGAATATAAATAATGGAGTGATTAGTAAACAGTCGTTAGTTTAAAAAAACAATATATTTTTCTTATTATGATGTCTAAAGTGTGTGTGTTGAACATAGAAGTGTTCAACTTATATTTTTTTTTTGTTTCTTAATAAACAGTTTCATAGACGTTCATAATGTGCCATTTTGATTTCATCAAAGGACATGTTATGTATAAGATGTATAGTCGGAAAAATTATCAGACAATAGTTACTAACTGCTCAGCGTTAGTATTTTACTTTATTTGACAACATTTCAAGAGTCGACGGGAAGAATTAATTCAATAAAGAAGATTTTAACAGAGAAATTCGAAGTTTATTGTATGAATTTGAATTACATAATACATTTTGTTAACTTGGTAGTTAGGAATTGAAATCTTCTTGTAAATTCTCTAAAGTTGTTGGAAATTTATAGTTCTTTCCTTTAACAATAACAATTTATTTTTTTTTGAGAGGGGGATCTTTTTTAGTTTTAAAGAAATCAAATTAATGAAACAAAGATAATCTAAAATTTAACTGGAAATCACATGACCATTCGACAGTATTTTTCATTCCTTACAAGATGGCAATACAATTTCACTTTTCATAAATTGGACCAACATCATTGTTTCTCTGTATTCTTTATTTGACTTTCGCTTTAATGCCTATCCGTAGCTAGTTTATCAACTTTGAGCTGAATGCAATGGAAACCCATTGAAATGAATCTAGTAACGTTGTTGCACTGCTACAAGACCAAGCGTTAACATTTACAGACCCAGTGAGATAAGAGCTGTTAGGGGAGTAGCTTAATATGTACCCAGGATCCGTTGCCCTTATCTTGTTGACTCCCCAAGTTTAAATATTTACACACTACCATTACACTCTATTTGTATGAGTTTTTTATATAGGAATATTTATGGTGCTTTGAATAATTATGACTACTAAATATGGCATATTACAATAGAGTAAATAAATATTGTGAATAAGTTCCCACGATTTTAATAATTATAAAAAATATTTACTGTATAATCTTCACAATCTTAATTAGTTTTTTAATTTATAATTTTTCTATATTTAAGTAGTAATTATGATATAGATTAAAATACGCTTCATATTGCTAATCGTTCATATACATTTACCCTAATTTCACTTCTTTACTACTAACTTCTATTAAAAATTAAATCTGTACCACTCCAAACAATGAAAGATTGGGGTTTCAGTACTTAGTAAGGAAGTACTGTTACAAGACCAAGGGTTGCGCAAGGAGGTGTTTTGTTCAGAATTGCGTCCAACCGCCAGATTGTTACTCAATTAAGGTTATCCACTTTAGGCTGGGGGAATCCCGTAGGGTTGATCAGGGTTTACTAATGGCTCCAGTGAAAAAGAGAATAATTATCTGCCACAGCCGGGTTCGAACCCGGGTCCTTGGCATTCGCTGGACATTGCCTTACCAATGAGCTACCTCCTTTCACACTAACTACTACGGGTACTGTAATATATTAGTTAGTTTTATAATATTTCATTTCACTTTATATCACTGATATTATTGTTATTTCTTAAAATTATCATATATATATATATATATATATATACATATATTTTAAACATTTCAATTCAGAGACCTAATGAAAAAAGTAATCCTTATTTCTATCAAAATATTAAGCGGACAAAAAAAGTTAATTATATTTTAAACCTTTTAAATCTATAAGGTATTTCCATGTATTTATTCATAAATTTCTAATAAATAAAGCCTAGTTTGTCGAGTGTGTTTTTTTTTTACTGCTTCTGGTGCTAAGTCCAATAAATTTGTTTGCTACTTGGATTCCAATAAATTTTTTATTGAATATTCACTGAGTTTAGTTCAAGTAAACTAGTACTGCAGACGATTTAATTATTTTTTAAAGGAAAAATGGAAAAGTTTGAATAATTCGAAAAGTTCATAAAAAGTGAGGATGATACTGAACTCAAAATATTTTGTTTACAAAATATTTGCAAAAATGACCCGTCGTGGGAAATGAGATTTTTTAACTCATGATACTTTGAAAGGCATAGATCCATTAATAACTTTAAAAAATAGATTCAACTTCCGTAAATTCGATAGCTCGATGTTAAAGAAAGTAAAATATATTATATAAAGACTCAAAGGTAAAAACAAAAAAAAAAAAATAGTTTGAAGAAAGCTAATAAATGTTTCTTCTCCTTTATGCTTAGATAATACAAAACTTTCGGGTATCCATATACCTAAAATAGATTTATTTATTTGGTTAAACTATTTCTTATTTATGTAATACATTGCTTGATACAGCTGAGGCCCATCAGGGTTTAGAGGCAACTCATAGATTGGACATTGAATTGAGGGCCTACCCCGTTAACTTCTTCATGAATCACGCTGTGGTACCCAGGACCAAAAAAAAAAAAAAATACAGCTGTGATTAATACCCAGTTAATTCATTATTGGTGGCAATAATTACCAACATTGTTTGTTTGTTTATTGTTGCTTAAAGGCGTAAAACCCTCTGGTCATCAACGCCTATGGGATGATAAAAGTAAAAAATAAAATAAAATAAAATAAATAAAAAAACATAAAAATCGAAGAGGAGTTATAATTTATAAAGAAGGCGATGTGCTTTTAAAAATTCAAATACTCGTGTTATTTTAGCTTCCTCATCTGCGAGAGTTTCAGATAAATTTGGGGTTAGTCCTATCCTGTTTATTGTTGGCAAATAGTGAGTACACTCTTCGAAAATATGTCTAATCGTAAGAATGGACTAACAATATTTGCACGTTGGAGGTGGCAGTTTTCTGATCAGGTGAGAGTGCGTGAGGAGAGTATGACCTATTCTCAAGCGGGCCAGAGCAACCTCCTCCCTGCGGCTGTTGCGGTAGGATGTCGACCATGGTTTTATTGATCGTTTTATTTCTTTTAATTTACTGGGAGAGCTTTCATCCCACTTGGCCTGCCATTTTTCTAATATTTGCAATTTAAGGGGTGTACTGAGTTCTGATGGGGTAAGAACGGCGGAGCGTGAGTGCCTCTCTGGCAGCTTTGTCTGCGAGGTCGTTACCAACAATGCCAATGTGGTTTGGATCCCATATGAAAATAATGGATTTACCTTGCTGTGATAATTTTAGATGAAAAGATTGAATTCTTATGATGAGTGGATGTTCGGGGTACATGTTTCTCAAACTTTTTAGAGAGCTCAACGAATCTGAGATTATTACTATAGTCTTCTGAATTATTGAAAAGCAAAAATGGAGGGCTGATGCAATCGCGTGGAGTTCGGCGGTGTATACTGAGTATTACCAACATTTATCAGATTTTTATGTTTAATTAAATAGTTTTCAATTCTTTATTTAATATCAAATATTTGATATAGTCGATGATAAGTATTTTTTGGCCCTCAATTACATATTTTAGGACACCAGTTACCTTTTTTAATTTAATTAAATAATATTCAGGAGGAAAGCATACCCGAATGAAACCAAAACTTTTATGAATAATGTTTAAGAACTATGATGAAATATTTCGGCGGTTAAGAGGAATGGAGGTATGAGTAAAAAAATACAATAATATTATTTTTTTGTAGCTTTTATGAGTTGAACTTATTTTATTTTGTTACTTTTATAAAAATATATAGTTCTTGTAGGCAGAAATTTATCGAATTCCCTATGGTTTACTATTTATTACACAAATACATAATTCGTTATGTTCCGAAACAAATCTTACAGAATAGGTGAAATGACTAATTTCATTTCATTTTAATCATAAGAAAATATTATATGCTATGTACTATGTACATAGTTGGACAAAAGGTAATCACATTACATAAGGTTATATTCAGTATTTGCAATTATATTGATTCTGCTTAAAGTTTTGATTGTGATCCACAAATACAATTTCAGTGGTTTGACAATTAGTTGTAACTTCATTGTAAAACCTTGTGTAAATTTATTTCACCAATTTCAAATCAAATTAATTGTACTTCCAATTGTAATTGAAATTACATTTTCCCAACACTGAATATATATCATTGTCTACTTCGACACAAAATATATAAATGCAATAAGTACTTTTAATTAAAATATTATGTAATCCAAGTGCAAATTTTCTTTTAAAAAAATAATCTAATTTATCAAGTTCCTACTTAATGTAAAGGAAATTTCCTAATGAACTTATTCAACTTAAGATACTGTTAATAGTTTTTTACATTTGAAGGACAGTTATACATACAAAAATTTAAACCATTAATATAGAATCAATAAATTTATTTATTTTTTTTATTACAACTGATTGTACTAAAATTTAGTTATCGATTTTAGTAGGTATTGATTAATATATTTGTAAAAGACTTGGTTTCTATACTAATGATGTATATCTTGATCATCTTGATTTTTTAAAATAAACATTTAAAAAATAATAAATAACGTGAAACATTAGCTAATGAGTATATTATATGGGAAAAAAACTCAAGTAAAATTAATTAATTAAAATAATGATGTAATATTTAACAAAATATCTCAAATGGATGCTTGTTGACTTATTGCTTAATAACAACACCAATAATGCCTAAATGCCTAAATAAAGTTTTTCTTAAAAATATTTTTGGCGTTAAATCCTGAAAGATACTGTGATTTCCAGTACTTTAGCAACAAAATTAGTTATGATTGTTTTTCTTTTTTCACAATAACTTGTTTCGATTTTCGTATTGTAGTTTTGAGTAACTGCAACACTATATAGACTAAAATTATGGTTAAAATGAAGAAGGTTCCAACATCAAATATCCTCTTCTCCCAGAAAGTCAAGAATGCAGACCTTGGAGTGAGTGAGTTTAGGGTATTTTATCGCATACTCGACCCAATAGATTGCTTCTTCTTGTATCGTGTGCATTCTGTCACGCAGCATTCGAGATTTTTGCTTCACAACTTCTCTATAACTGTTTAAAGAATAATTAAATAATATTTAGATATATATTTATTATTATATATAAATATATGTATATTTAAAATATATTTTACAGTAAATAAATATATTTTGTTTCAATAAAATGTGAAATGGAAACCAATAAACACGCCAACTGAACTCAGGTTTATGTATAGATTAGTAGGAATACCATTGCATCCTTAACTGAAACAGAATTTTTATTTAGATAGACTCTTACTCTTCGGTTAAATCCCATTAGTTCATTATAAGGCCCATCTTTCTGGCTTCGCTTTTTCTAGGGGCTTATTCTCCCCTCCTCTACAATCCCATTATCCTCCTTTCCCCAAGCCCAGTATGTATAGTTTAACTTTTATATATTGTTTATATATACCCAAATACATAGTTTTACTTTTATATTTGAATACGTAGTAAGAAAGAATTTCAGTGGTCGGCAGAGATTATAAATTTGGAAATAATCGAATACTAAAAACTCAGACCTCTCTTAAAATAGGACAAAAATAAAAAAATGGAACAAATTGAAGATCAATTAAAAATCAATGTTATGGTGATTTAAAAACATTGAAAACTTTATATATA
>NW_027112099.1:0-1908 GCF_000696795.3 Halyomorpha halys | reverse complement strand
ATAAGTAATTGCAAGGCATTGCTTAAATGACACTGCTCTACAGGGCTTAAATGCGGATTTCTTAAAAAAATGTTTCTCTAAATTACCTTTGATTTTGTTTGTTTAAAAAAATAAACCATCTCACATTTTTATTATTAATAAAAAATTGATGAATATTAACTATGAAAGGATTAGATAATTAACAAAAGGAGATAAAATGTGGAGGAAATAAGTATATTAATATTATTATATGTAATTATTATTAAAATAATTTTAAAATATAAAAATATATTGGCAACCCCTCCGATCCAAAAATGGGACTTGGAAATATTTTCTTCACATCGTTCTTCATTTTAAATTTTGAAGCTTTGATCTAAACCACAAAATCACTCAATCATATAGATTTTGATTTGAACATTTTAGTAGGCATAATTGATTGGCCAACAAAGGTTTATTTAATGAATCGTGATTAGTAAAGAAGTAGTAAATTTCTAAAGTAGCTGATTTGATATCGCCCGTAATAGTGATAAATCATTCATTTTAAATTTTCAAAATCTGACTCATTTCCGAAAACTCCATCTAATAAAATCTATTTGATACTGACTTCTACGAAATTTGTATCGTACTCCTGAAACGTATAATTAATCAAGTTTCTCTAAAACCGGTTTCGCTGCAAGATTGAATGGAAACTAATCGTTTTAAAATTTATTTAAGACCAAAAATATACATTATTTTAGACAGGATCCCTTTTTCTTTTAAAGAATTCCACTATTCTTCAGTTCATTTCAATTCTAATTGTTATTATTATTTTAGAAATGAGCAACAAAACGATGAAATCTTCGAAAAAGCTTATTGGCACAATAAATTTAATTTATTTTTGAAATCGAATCTTCATTACCAGGCAGATCTGTATTGAAAAAATCGGACACCAATCAGTACGAAAATTAAACAGATTTTTGATCAGCTATGTCTCCTTTATGTAATTATTTTTCAGAACTGTTTTCCTCTTCATTTTATGACCCTTGATGTATATACAATTATTTTTGTAAAATTAATGGTGTAAAAATATTAGTTATGAATATATATTCATATTATGAATTAATGTATAACAGATATATTTTAAAAGTTTTGAATTAATTTATTGATTTTTTTTTTTATAGGTGTCATGAACAGCGCTTTCCTACCTTCAAATTTTTGAAAATTTATGAAATAAGGTAACTTTTCCCATTATTAGTATGAAACACCATTTTTTTGTTGAAAAAAAAATGAAACCAATAATTGGCTTTTTTCTTTTAGTAGACATGTCAAACCAGTAACATTCTTGGTGTTTTCTAGTTGAGCTCTTACTAAGATATTAAATAATAGTGATGTATTATAATATTTTAATATACATATAACTTTTACATAAGTTAATCATTTTAGAGATTGCTAGCCTATGATAAATAAATGTTGCTAACAAATTTTCATAACATTCTAATTATTATATTTCCATAACATTCTAATTATTATATTATTATAATTCCTGAACTCAATGTTTTATCAATAATATTTTTTCAAAATTTTGATATTCTTAGTTCACTAAAATAACAAGAAAAGAATCTCAAAAAAATATATTAAAGGTGTAACGTTTCCATTCAAAATTTGTTATTACATTGAGCTAAATGTTTGACAACGGATTGTTTCGACAAACTTTCTGTTTTTAAAGAGATACACGAAACTGAAAATATGTATTTAAGGTAGGGATGGGATATCGAAAGCAAAATATCGATATCGATATCGGATAGCAATATCGATATCGATATTATATCGGCACTAAAATATCGATATTTTAAAATATCGAAATATCGATATCGAAAATTTAACGAATTGAAGTAATAATAATTAAAAAATGATAACATAGCATGACATAGGAAGACTTGTTTTATGTCA
>NW_027112098.1:0-4484 GCF_000696795.3 Halyomorpha halys | reverse complement strand
ATAATACTTGCTACTACATCTCACCTTTGCCATATTTATTTCATTCTTTTTACCTTTTCACCATATTTCTAACTAGTATTTTTCAACAATTTATTACTCTATTTCTGTATTTAGAGTTCTATAACACTTGCCTGTATCTATTAACAACTAGTTTCTAGTCCTCCAATATTCCTTAAATTATTATTATTAATTCTTTTATATATTTTATAAATTCTTACGATGTTTGTATCTTGTTTTTCATTGAGCCTTAACGAAGCCCTCCAAAGTGGGACGAAACGTTGTTTAACAATAAATAGTTTTCTTACACTATTTTGATACTTTTATTGACCGCTACTAGGAATAATTTTCTACAAAAAACAAACGAATTATCACAGATTTATTTTTCTACTAGTCATTTTCTTCATCATTATCATCATCATCATCATTATTATTATCATTAAATGGGCAACAGATCATGGAGGCCTAAGTCATCGCCCGATGTATTTTTTAATACATCGCCAGTTTCTTGACGTGGTTTTTCGTAGGGTGGGTTCGTCACTCCCACGCCTATTTTTTTGTGAGTGTCACCCATTGGCTAACGGGCCTCACAAATTCCCGAGGGTGGTTGTAAATGAATTTTGCATTATTTTATGCTTGAAAAAAGCCCGGGTGGGACCAGGATTCGATCTGCCAACATGTGGGTTGATAGATTGGCGCGTTACCACGCTGTTACCCCTGCCCCCTCATGATCATCATAGTCAACATATTTAAATTTATTTTAAAGATACAAACAACTCCTCAAAGTATTTTTTAGGATTTTATTTAAAATTCTGCTAAGTCCTATCTATTTATTAAACGAAGTTATTTTTTCTAGGGCTTTCATATCTACAAGATATAAATTAATATTTTCAAAAGATTTAATCGAAAATAAATTATATTACTGTTTAAAATTATTCAAATTAAGAAATTTTTCATTTATATATGAGCAAAATCTAGTATTGATAACAATAAAGGTAAGCCTTTATTAAACCTTAAACCCAAAGGTTCGATTCCGATACCACCAATCGCTCTCTACAGACATCTGCGTCACTAGACCCCCCCCCCCCAAACCCAGATTTACCTGGCAGACTCGTCAATTTTGACTATTAATTAAACTTAGTTTTCATTAAATTAATCAGAAATTGGGGTGAAATAACTGCCTTTTTTTCTTCCCGGCTCTTGTACTATCTTGTGTTCCTCGGTATAGAGAACGCAATTACACCACCCTATCTAGGATAAATATAAAAATAACGATATAGCTGTAAAACTTAAACTAGACATCAAACAAAAAAAGTAATAAAAATGATAAAATATTACTATATCTTTATGACTTTTTTACTCCCACCATTATGATTTTATATTGGATATAATTTTATACTAGCTGATATAATATGATTTACGATTTTATGATCTGATTTTATTCTAGATTTATTCTCAGTGCTGGTAGATATCTGCACGTCTTATAGTTCCTGCGATATATTTTTGAATAAATCAAAATTTGTTCGAACAACTAGAAATCAATATTTTGTGAATTTAGTTTGTCGAATATCATGAAAATTACTACTATTACGATGATAAATATTATAAACTACTTTAAAGAACATTAAGCTAACATTAATTTGAGTACTGGTCGACATCTTTACGTCGACCAGTTTTTGAGATACTTATCTCTCAAAATAAATTCACTAACTACTGATTTTTCAGTTCGTTCATTCTTTATGAAATGTTGCTTTTTAAAAAGCTATATCTCGGGAACTATTGAACTTAAATAGCTCTTTTAGGGCTCATATTTTAGCAAATTTACTCTACTTTAAATGATGTCTTAGGTTTTTTTAGTGATTTTTGAAGATATAGAGTTCAAACAAGATTTAATATTTTTTTTTAAACAAGCGACATTTTTTATTCCCCCTACTTATGACTGGATGACTTATCAATTTTGACTAGTAATTATACATAATTTTCATTAAAGAAATTTAAAAAAATGGGTTGAAGTTACTGCCCTTTCCCACCTCTTGAGCTCTTGTATTATCACATCCTCTCCGGCTCTGCCGAACTTAACCTCTGTACACATCTATTCCAGAAGAGACTAAGCAAATACAACGCCTCCTCGAACAAACAGCCTTGATGATAGTGCCTTCCAAAATGAACGTTGACTACATCCTCGAATAGGCGCCTCTCAAGGAATTGGGTCAGAGAGGAGACGAGAGGCTCCCATCCACCAGCCTATTACCATCCGTCGGATAAATCCTTTGTTATGGCCCAAGGAGGTTCTTATACGACCACCATAAATACTTGAGCTAATACTTTCGTTTAATGTTCCTAGTTCTTCTACTAAGGAAGGAACTGTTACCGAAATCTAGTGGTGATAAATAACTTTTAGTGTAAAACTTTTTGTAGGACGATTTCTCATTTTGTGTTAACGTTCTATGGTTCACCGCTTGATATAAAATAACTGAAAAGACTTACGAAATGGATGTTCGAATTAATCTAGCCATTCATACATATTTTACGATATAATTTATTTTTTAAAAAAACTTATCGCTCTGACCTTCCCTTAATGTTGGAGGCAACGTTTTGCACCCGTAAAGAACAGTGGGAAGGTTCTGGGGTGTGCGGGCGGTGCTGTTACAAATCCGAGGCGTTGACTTTTTATATTAAGTGGCGGCCCGACAAAATGAAAAACTTGACCCCAACCATGGTTAGAATAGGTTGGTCACCTGTAGATAACTAGGCAAACATCACCTTCGACGTGGATTGTCTTAAAAAAAAAAAAGATGATAATAGTTTTGTGAATTCTTACTTAGTAATAAGATAATAATGAAGGCCTAACGAACCCAAAGGTTCGATGCCGATACCACCAAACGCTTTCTGCACACATCCTTCCAGTGATGCCCCTCCAAACCCTACTAAATTAGTTTTAACGCAATTCTCCCATCTACGTTTCGGCCTACCCGTCGGTTCAGTGTTTATTTACATTTTAGGGATCCGGTCGTTACTAAGCCCGACAACCTTACATGCCCATCTTATACGCAGCAATACTATAACTTGAATTATATTTACCGAGTGCAGTCCCCTTAATTCAGCGATGTGTAGTCTTCAAAATTCTCCCGTTAATTCATGTTTTTGCGGTCCAGATATTTCACGTAATACTTTATTTTCGTATTTATAAACCTTAAGGGGCGTTCCATCCCTTAGTGTAAGAGGCCACGTATAAATAAATCTAAAATTTGTATCCTTTTTTGTCTCAACACTTTTTATTTTTCACCAGTCCAACGTTTCGACCATTTTAGCTATCCTCAAGGACATCTTCAATTATAATTTCTTCCTTACATTAATTTAAAGTAACTTTTGCAGGCTATTCTGTCCAGGTCATTTCCTTTATTATAAGTTAAAAGCCTATTTTTAAAAATTAAAATTATTAATATTTAATTCTTCTTATATAAGATTATCCACTATTAGATATAAATGGTTTGTTATATGGTAGTGAATTTGTTGTGGATATTCTTATATAAGAAGAGTTAAATATTAATGATTTTAAATTTAAAAAATAGGCTTTTAACTTATAATAAAGAAAATGACCTGGGCAGAATAGCTTGCAAAAGTTACTTTAAATTAATGTGAGCAAGAAATTATAATTGAAGATGTCCTTGAGGATGGCTAAAATGGCCGAAACGTTGGACTGGTGAAAAACAAAAAGTGTTGAGACAAAAAAGGATACAAATTTTAGATTTATTTAATAAATATTAAAATATATTTTATGTTTAATTTGTTCAAATAATATGCAAAAAATACCTTATGTCAGATAAAGTTCTACGTGAAATGCATCATACGTGTAGTAATAATTGTGAAATTCGAATATAAGAAAAATGTGGTGGAGTTTTAAAATAAAAAGAAATTCATTCGACAGATCAATAACTCATTAGCACTCGAAGCTCCCGAGACTGGATCTCTATTATCCCTCATAGCCAGATGGATCTAGGCAACTCTACCATGAAATCCATCTCTCTTCATGATAATGAAACAGAAATGGGATTGTAAGGGATAGATTTCCTCCGTTCCAAAACTAGAAGGTCTGCAATCATGTCCAAATTGAGAGAAAGTTACAATTAGCCTCTTATTCAGACGAGTTATAATTTATTTTATAATTAATAAGTAAATAAAATATAACTGACACAGTGAGTGTAAAAAGAAAAATACAGCTGCTTTGCTTGAATAGTGACCCATCTGACATAATAAAATAAATTAACAAGATATAGTGGCTTTATATAGATATATACGGATTTTTATTTTTGTTTATTCAATAGTTTCATATGGATTTTAAATTATGCAATTTTGTTTTGTCGCTTTTAGAAAATATTATGTTTAATAACCTCGAATGTACAAGAAGATTATTTCGTTTATTCAACAGTCCCATTGGGTAGTATATTTTAAATCTTATTTTGGTCATAAGAAGAAGAATGTTATTT
>NW_027112097.1:0-1438 GCF_000696795.3 Halyomorpha halys | reverse complement strand
TCCTAATAGATGAACAGTTTGGTTTGAACAGAGAACTACACTATTGACCAACTGGCACGCCTCATAGACTTTATAACACAATCGTTCGATGAACGGAAGCATAATGGCATTCTCCTATTAGACTTAGAAAAATCATTCGATATGATTAGGCATATTAGACTAACTCATGAACTAATCACAAAGTCCCCGGAACCTAATCCATATCATCCGTTCATAACTGTCCAATAGATAATTTAAATTTAAATTAACAAACCTACCTCCAACACTCTTCCTATTGCTTATAAGGTTGTAAATCCCCAGCATTATTTAACTTGTTCAAATCAGAATTCACCCAACTCACCCTAAAGTCATGAGATCCTTATACGCCGATAATACAGATCTGAACACTTCTTACCAAATACAAAAGTAAACCTTCTACAACATAATATAACAAAAATCAATAAATGTTGTCTAAAAAGTTGAAAATCAATTAAACCAAATCTGAAGCCATACTTTTTTCAAAGCGTCAACAATATATAAACTCAACCTTCATCCCTTGGTATCCATAGAACTGGATAAAAGCAATTATAGAAAACTGGAAAGAATTCAAGTATTTTATATGAGAATTATCAATAATTGCTCTCCCCCTCCCCCTCCAATACACAAGTATAACCACTATGTCTAATACTTGCAGCTCCCACAATACAACAACTTATCTTAATACAAAATGCTCCTTATCATACCATTAAAGCAATTTAAATGTCACTGAACATGACCCCAAATTGTTCATCTGTAATTTTGTAAAATAATAATTTCTTACCGTAAATTCTTAAATATTTTATTTATTTATTTATTGTTATTTACAACTGTATTTACATAAAAACACATTAGTAAATTTGATATAAGATCAAAATGGAGTGATACAGGAATGTAGAGAAACTAACCATTGGTAGCACTCTAATCATATTTCTACACTAGAAAATCTCGAGGCCATCTTCTTTTCAGGCGCCTCAGAGGATTGCCAGGCATGCAATAGGAAGCAAGGTTAGAAACTGGTGGGTTTGGGTTGTTAGGGAATATATAATGGAAGGAATGATATCTGGTTCGGGCTAGATCGGTTACATATGGAACATTAAGGTCTTTATGAATGATTTTATTTGTGACAAAGTAAGGAGCATTGAGAATTTTACGAGGGATTTTGGATTATAAGGATTGGATACGAGAGGAATTCGAAGATTTTGGGGAGCCCCAAAGCTAAACTCTGTATGCCCAGATACGCCTTATAATTGTCATGTATATCAGTATTTTGTAATGAATTGGAAGTTTGGACCGTTTGACTAGTAAGTGCTGTAATGGTCGGAATCGACGTGCAGTTTCCTGTCTTTTGAGTCTTGTGTGGGGATTCCAGGTTATTCGTTTGTCCAGATATAATCCTAGGTAGCAGATCTGTTCTTCAGGG
>NW_027112096.1:20796-25318 GCF_000696795.3 Halyomorpha halys | reverse complement strand
GATTAAAAAAAAAATAATAATAAATTAGCATAACTTAAGATCTAAGGCCCCAGCTCATATTAAATGTTAAAAATTCGCAGGCAACTCTGGCAACCAGGTCTTATATATTATAGTTAAAATTAATCTATGAACTAACAGACCAATAAAGGAATCATATTTATTTGTGATATTATAAGTTTAATTTGTATTACATATTATCTTAACACTTCTCACAATTTAATTTTTTTTTAAGTTTAATATTTCTCACAATTAGGCATATTATGAATTTATTACAAATTATACTTTGGATTATTTTCATATTTCTTTTATTATTAAAAATCCTATTCAACTTAATTATAAATTAAGAAATAAAATTTGGCTTTATGATCATAAAATAAAATAAGGTCAATTAATTTATAAATAAATGTGACTCTGTTATTTGCTTTGTTGTTTCGTAGATTAATTTAAAATATAATATATAAAATCTGGGAAGAATAGCCATGATTTTTAAGAGCTAATTTGTTGTTGTAAAATTATATTTTATGATATGCTAATTTATAATTAAAAATATTTTTTAAAATTGTTAATAATAGTTTATAATAAAAGCAGTTAATAGATTGCCCTCGATGAAGGCCGAGTTGTCCGAAACGTTGGACATTGGAAGTTATTAATAAAAAATGTTGAGACATATCAATTACATATCAATTTAATAATAATACAAATATCGAACGATACCTACTATCGAATTATATTATATCAGATAATATAATAATAATATTCTTTAATTATCCTAAGACTGGTCACTTTAGAATAATATTACAAGTGTAAGAATTAGGCTTTAGAGCATTAGAGTAAAATACATAATTTTTAAAATAAAAATGAAATTATAAACCATTATAAGTATAATTATAATTATGAATTTGATAAGATAAAAAATAAACAACAATAATTAACAGTATATATAAAATAAAAATAGAAAAAATAAAATAAAACTATATATTATATTATAAATCATACAGTGACTAACTTTTAAGGAAAAAGGAATAGAAAAAGAATCAAATACAAGTAAACTATATCACTGTATCAAATATACATAAATTAAAATTTATGTATTACTAGGGGGTACCTCCTGTCCACCTAACGGCGTACCAACCCTAATCAAATTATATAACTGTAATTTCCATTACGTTATTCAGATTGTATATAATATAAAAAAATAAGATAAAAAAAAATAAATTGCATGTCTTTATTCCAGCATTTTAATTTTGATTTCAATTAAGTGCTTCTTTATCAGAATTTTAATTGAGAGCTATCTCCTAGCCTAGAGATGAAACTGAAGAGACTTATAAATTACTTCGTAAGATTTATCTTCGGGTTTCCCAGGCGCTGTCATGCCTCCCGTTGGTGTACCGAGTTGAAGTGGCTCTATCCAACTTCCCGAAGGCGGTACCTCCTTGGTGATTTCCTATTCTAAGGGTTTAAAATCGAAAAGCCTATCTATATCCTTGATATCCTCACTCTATGTTCATTCATGCATTTATTAGAAGACCAGATCCCAACCGATTCATCTATATATGCCCTCCCACAATATGGCCTCCTTCGTCACGTGCAAACCCTCTTCTGGAATTCTCTTCCCATCTCCATTCGCCAATCCTCATCCATTCTTTCCTTTAAAAAACCTATTCCTTCACTTATTGTATAACCAAACCTACGTATCAGGTGAACAGTGTAAATAGGCATATATTGATTACAATTCTAAATAGTAGGTAAACTAAGATCTTAATGTAATTTTATTTTGCATACTGAAACTTTCTAAATTTTTTCCAGATATTTAATCATGACGTGTGAACCATGTATTTATCCTTACGGGACATTTGTCCCAGAATAAAATAATTTTTTCATTTAATTTGTACTTCAATTTAATACCTCTTTGTCAGGAAAACTAAATTTTTTACGACCCATGTTTACTATTCCGTCCTTTATGTAAAATAAAATATTACAAGATGATAACTAAAAACTTTTTTATGTAATAGAGAGATTCGTATTTCTTTAGTTTTTATGTATGTTTAAGTTATTTTCAAGTATTTAAATTAAATTATTATATATATGTGTATATATAGTTGCCCGTAAAAATTGATATATAAGAAGATGTTCAGGGTTGCGGCCAAAAGAGAAACAAAAATAATTTACAACTATTTATTTTCCGACGTTTCGCCCCACTTTGCAGGGCTTCATCAGGGCTCAAAAGGTACAAAAAATAATGAGAATATTACAACAATAAGATACTATAAGGCAATTTAAGCTAGGATAAATATTATGTAAAAATAAAGTGTTAAGAAATTACATTTAAATAAAAGGAAGGAAGACGTAAAATAGTATCAATATCAAATAAAATTGAATAAACAATAAGAATAAAAAATAAGTAACGATGTTAAGAATAATTTTTTTTTTAAAAATATGTAAAACAATACAGTTAAAATAGTGCAGGAGACGAAGAAAAAAAAAAGAAATTAATCATTTATCTACACTGATAATAGTAATATTAAAGATAACATGAGTAACATGAATAATATAAAGTGAAATAAGGTAATTTAAAAATCGGAAGTGAAAGTTTACAAGGTGAGATGTAAAAAGAAGTACATAAAAAGATTAAAAATAAGTAATAAAGTATAGAAATAAGTGAAAAATTGTGATGTAATGTTAACAATATAGGTGATGATAATGGTAAGTGAAATAAGTTAATAGAAACATGTGAATTATGTTTGTGTGTTAATTTTGTTTACTTGTAAGTACTTTTTATATATGTTTTTATAAGTTTTCATCATTTTCCCTAAATCTTTTTATTAATTATTTTTTGCACTCAATGTATACTCAGTTATTATATCAATAACAGACTTTTGTCCTATTGTTATAATAATAACTTCGGAATATCTCGAATAGCATTTGAAATATCGAAGGTTTTAGTGTGCCGAATGTACAAGCGCAGACTGGCTCGATAATTAGACAAGCACATACGGAAGACATACCGACATTTTTGAACTATGACACATTAATCCTACCCGAAACCAATTTGATGATGTAAAAATGAAATTAAAAACTGAATTATTCAACACCAGCCTGATCGAAGGCCGTATTCTAATAAATAATCAACAGGTAGTAAATACAAAGGTAAAACAGATTTAAGTTCATTAAATTACAAAGTCGTGACAGTGGATCGAAGATATACACCCGTGGTTAAAGTATAGAATTGATACCGCAAACGTAATTAGGTGTCGGATATGATATATGCTTCCTGGAGGTTTGCATGCATACAAAGGAATGTGGGGATGGGGGAAACCCCTATCTCAGTGTACAATCGGGAAAAATTATTTCAAGGTTTTAAAATCAATAAAAAATATACCTATAAGGAATTCATACAAGAGCTCAAGAGGAGAAAAAAGTTAATTATTTTACCCAAATATTTTTATCATTTAAGTGAAAACTATTAATAGTTACTAGTCAAATTTGATGAATCTGTCAATTATAGTTAAGGGGAATAAAAAATGGCAGTTATTTCAGTAAGTTAAAAAGAAAAACTTTTTCATTCACAGTTTTATATCTTCAAAACTAACAATGATCCTAAAAAATCATAGAGAACATCACTTAAAGTACAGAACATTTACAAAAATATGAGCCTTAGTTTACGTTCAATAATTTTCGAAGTCTAGTTTTTTAAAAAGTAACATTTTATGAAATATATATTGAAAAATCAGTAATTAGTGAATTTATTGTAGGAAATTTTTATCTGAGGAACCATTGTTCTTAAACATGTCTGCCAGCAATCAAAAAAAGCGAGTTTTATGTACTATAAAGTTATTTTTAACGTTTATCTTCGTAAAAGTAGTAGTTTTTATGATATATGCACAAGAATAAGAATTTTGCATAGTACGCAGTAATTTATAAGGAAGTACTGTGACTAGCAAAACTCACGGACAACCTCCCCCCGAGCATTTGTGAGGCCCGTTAACCAATGGGTGGCACCCACAAAAAGTAGGCGTGGAAGTGACGAACCCACCCTGTAAAAAACCACGTCAAGAAACGCGGGATATATTTCCTAATACTGGGAATATTACATCCTAATATTGGGAAATACATAGCGCGAGGACTTAGGCCTCCATGGTCTGTTTCCCATAGAATAATAATAATACTGTTACTAGACCAACGGTTGTCCAAGGAGGTGATTTGGTCAGAATCACACTCAACTGTCAGATTTTAGTCCAATTAAGGGTACCCAATTTATGATCCTGGGTGGAACACAGGAGGGCTCCAGAACCCACAAATTTGACTCACGGCTACAGTGTAAAAGAAAACATCTGCCCAGCTGGATTCTAATTTTGTGTGCTTTACCACAGTACCACCGCGCTCCTATATCTTATATCTAAGAATAACAAATAAATTCCTACCTCCTACATACTTTCTCAGCATTCGTTCCTTTCTCATTCATAGATTTTTCCAAGTAAACCACAATGGTTCCTATTCATCCCTCTATTCTCAGTCCGCTGGT
>NW_027112096.1:17869-20151 GCF_000696795.3 Halyomorpha halys | reverse complement strand
TTACGCTACACTTTTGGCTACATGACTTCCAGTATCTATAACCTCAATTACCCCCACCACCGCACTCTCCGTTACGCTACACTTTTGCCTACATGACTTCCAGTATCTATAACCTCAATTACCCCCACTACTATACTACTAAGCCACGCCAATTCTATTTTCGTTACGCTACACTTTTGCCTACATGACTCCCTGCAATCTAATTTATAAGACGTTGTCACGTCAAAATTAGGCGTGGAAGTGACGAACCCACCCTGTAAAAAAACACGCCAAGAAACGCGGGATATATTTCCTAATACTTGGAATATTACATCCTAATATTGGGAAATACATCGCGCGAGGACTTAGGCCTCCATGGTCTGTTACCCATAAAATAATAATAATACTGTTACTAGACCAACGGTTGTTCAAGGAGGTGATTTGGTCAGAATCACACTCAACTGTCAGATTTTAGCCCAATTAAGGATACCCAATTTATGAGGCTGGGTGGACCCCAGGAGGGGTCCAGAAGTCAAACATTTGACTCACGGCTACAGTGTAAAAGAAAACATCTGCCCAGCTGGATTCTAACCTTGTGTGCTTTACCACAGTACCACCGCGCTCCTATAACTTATCTATAAGAATAACAAATAAACAGTATTTTATGTATGATGAGTGTGCTGTGCTGAGGACACAAGATTACTAAATTAATACAAAATTATTAACATTTTTTAATCGCTATTGGTATCGGTTGAATTTAATCTTTATTCTTTAAAAACTAAGTTCTAACACTTGAAGGATTCTTCGTTCTAAAGTGGGCGATTATTGAACTATCTCTGGTTAGAGCTAAAATAAAACAAAATCTGCAAATACATTTACATATTGTTAAAGTGTGGAAGATAAGTAGAATTGACTCTAGCAATAAGATGGAAGTAAAGATATTTCCGAGTCCCCTTGAAAGCGTATTCGCTCAATTTGGTATGCCCGGGTACTCGAGCAAAGGTTTGCCAAAATATAAAGTAAACACTGTCTAAACCATTTGTCAAGTTCAATGATTCTGTAGTGACGCTGAAGAAACAACCATCATTGCTTCTCGTCAGATAGCACCAATGTTTGTAAAAATATTGTATAATATAGACTTATTAATTAAATTGTAAATAATTTAACTGTAGGAATATAGTCCTGGTGGTTGTGTATAAAAGTATCAAAATATTAAATGAAAACTATTTATTATTATCCAACGTTTCGCCCCACTTTGCAGGGTTTCGTCAGAGCTAAATGAAAAAAACAAAATACAACATTGTAAGAAATGACAGAACATTTAAATAAAAAACATTTTAAAATAACAATTTTTTAAAAAATATAAACCCCTGGGACGTTAACCCGTACGTTGGTCATTGATATCCAGTTTTGTTGCTTCTTTATCTAGTAGAAGAATTAAACACACCCATTTCAGTCGCTGTTATTAAAGTAATTATATATAATACTCTGTGTAGGTCGCATAGTACTTAATTTTCTTTTTTTTTTGCTTAAAGTGGCACTTAATTTTACCAACTGTTAAGTGCACCGAACGTACATTCATACATAATAGTATGATATTGGCTATTACAATATAGTTTCATTAACCATATGTTTTTATGGTTTTTAATGTTATTCATATGCTATATACACTAATACATTATAACTATTATATTATAACTAATACACTGTCATACTAACTTATAGATTATATAATCAAGGAATTACTTCCTTAATAGTTCTCATTTCTCTCGTTTCTCATGCATACAAAAGAAATAGGAATAAAGAAACGAGCATGTGAAATATAAGAAATTGCAGCCTCAATAGTAATAAACAAACAAACATGGCCATATTAAAAAATAATCAGATGTAGTATAAATTTAAGTAATGTATGCATGTATAGCTACAATTAGATTTTCTTATATTTTCATAAAAATATTTCATCACTTTTCTCTTAAGGTTTTACAAAATCAACATTTTCAAGACCTATAAAATTTATTACATTGAGCAGGGATTAGGGTTTCTTGAGGTAGAAATAACAAATATCGATTTTTTCATGCAACAGTCTAACCAAAGATTAAGGAGCCATGAACATACAAAGAGATCGGGTACTCTCGGCTTTTTCCGATTCGATCACCTGTCTCCTTTTCACTCCTTAACTTATTCAGTACGTGGGGGATAGAGTGAGCTCAGGGATCCTCACGTCGATAGTGTAAATATTGTATATAAGAGTGTAGATGTGACTGGAGAATATTCTATTTATTTTTATTATTATTCTATTTTAT
>NW_027112096.1:15836-16461 GCF_000696795.3 Halyomorpha halys | reverse complement strand
GAAAAATAATTTTTAAAAGATGGTTATGTAATATAAAATAACACATACAAACAGATAATATAATATATAAAAATGGATTTTTGTTTCTGTCGCATTTTGTGCACTGCCCTACCGTTCATCGGATTGTGATGCTAAATGTTCTGCATTTTTTCGGAAATAATATAGGCTAGCCTGATTTTTGGCAAAAAAAATATATATAAGATACAAGTTTATGATAAAAAAAACTTATATGTCAGTTTTTTTTTATAAAAGATTATGTCCGATTACGGATTGATAAGTATGCTGTGTGAGATAGCAACCTAATGTATTTAGGCAGCATAGATAAATGAAGTATTTCTCTCTCTATAGAGCTCCGAATGAAAAGTTATTTGTTTTTAACGTTTTGAAACAGCCGCCATTTTTAATCCCCCCTAACTATACTTGGCAGACTAATCAATTTTATTATACATAGTTTTCATTAAAGTAATAAAAAATTGGGGTGAAATAACTGCATTTTTTTCTCCCCAACCCCTGTGGTATATGAAATAATTTGATGAACAATTAAAGGAGAAAAAAGTCCTTAAATAAAGCTAAAGCCTGTGAGGCTTACCTTTAGAAGTACTGTAGCAGAGAAACTGATATTACC
>NW_027112096.1:14824-15386 GCF_000696795.3 Halyomorpha halys | reverse complement strand
GGCCTGATTTTTGGCAAAAAAAATATATATTAAGAAAATTAAATATTTTCGGCGCGTAGCTCAAGAAGTATACACTGTTTTCATGGTGATTATATGCCAATCGAAGTGTCTCTTTCTGAAGAACAAGAAAAAAATATTACTGACACCACTAGATGACTTTTTATTCACAAAAAAAAAAATGAGGATTTCAGTAAATTACACATTCTTAAGACTCATTATTATTGTTTAAAAAAATAAATTTTGAATAAATAAAGAAATAAAAATAAAGTGTATTTTTTAAAAAATAAACGAAACGTTGGCTCAATAAAATAGTATAATTATTTATTATTTGAGTGTTTTTTTTTACCGCACCCGGACCATATTCCATTCAAAAATAAATTTTCCAACTTTAGCCACGAAACAATCTATATTTCTTTATTAGTCCGACGTTTCGGCAACTTTGACCATCCTGAAGGACAATTTTAAATAAAATTAAAAAAAATTTCAGTCCGTAATTGCCCTATTTTGTCAATTCTTCATATTAAATTAAAACTTTTACTCACAGTTAATTTATACTATTATA
>NW_027112096.1:14353-14774 GCF_000696795.3 Halyomorpha halys | reverse complement strand
ATGTCAGTCGTTTGTCGAGATGTAGTCTTAAGTAACGGATCTGTTCGACAGGAATAAGTGGGGTATTATTAAAGGATATTGTAGGGGAAGAGGTCGCAAACTATTAAACGTAACTATTAGGGCTCATGTTTTAGCAAATTTGATGTACTTTAAATGATGTTCTTATAGGTTTCCTAGTGTTGTTGGTAGTTTTATAGATATAGAGCTAAATGAAAAATTATTTTATTTTAACGTTTTGAAACAGACGCCATTTTTATTTCTCTGTACCTATACTTTGTAGACTAATCAATTTTATTATACATAGTTTTCATTAAAGTAATAAAAAATTGGGGTGAAATAACTGCATTTTTTTCTCCCCGGCTTTTGTACTATAAATTTGATAAACAATTAAAGGAGAAAAAAGTCCTTAAATAAAGCTAAA
>NW_027112096.1:7061-7622 GCF_000696795.3 Halyomorpha halys | reverse complement strand
TTTAATAATATAATATTTTGGTTCCAAATCAGAAAGCTCAACCTGTATTTTGTTACCCCCGTTTCAACCCACAAATCTAAATTACATAAGTTATGCTCAATATACACCGCCGAACTCCACGCGAATGGTAGCATTTATAATTATTAACCAATTCCATTATTCATCATGTTCTTCTTCTCTGCCTTCCTCTTTTATGTCATATTGTAGCTTGCCACCCCCATTCCCTTCCTCCAAAATGAATAACATTAAGGTTATTTAAAATGTTTCATATTTCTCCCCAAAAGCTTGAGAACCCAGTACTTGAGGTTTTTTTATATTTGAATTTAAATTGAAAATGCTGGTCAGAGACTGAGATGTGTGGACCAAGTGGTTAGAGTTTCCTCCACGCTGAAATGCACTTAAGGAGGACGAGAAAGAAGAAGAATTGAAATTGAAAGTGCACAGTTAGTGATTTTGGCATTTCACCATGCATCATGAATATGAAAATTATTTGAAAATATCCAGAGCTAGAAATAATAGAGTTCTGTTCGCATATCAAATGTGAAAGGTCTTAGTAAAAGA
>NW_027112096.1:3928-5652 GCF_000696795.3 Halyomorpha halys | reverse complement strand
TGAACTAGAGTCTACTCACAGAGACTATTTTGCGATACTTGGATCCAGAGAACATCCAAACCAGATAAGATGTATTTCCGTCAAGAACTCAATTCAAAATATCGCACGATCGCTACACTTTTCCTTACTATATATTCCATAGATAGTAAGGGAAAAAGACTAAAACTAAATTATTACAATCTAAACTAAAATGGAGTATGACCGTATTAATAAATGGAATATGGCCCGGGTGCGGTCAAATAAAACTCAAATAGTAATAACTACTTTAATTGAGCCAACAGAACCTTTGAAGTTAATCATAACCAAGCCTACTCATCTCTCTTTTCTCAATCCGCCGGGGTTGCTCAAGGTAGTATCTTAGGTCTCATTCTTTATAAGGTTTATACAGGTGACATTCCAACCCATCCTAACACAGTCCTAACAACATACGCTGATGACACATGTATACTGCCTGTAAACAACGACCCAACTAATGCATCACAGACACATATAACATCTATTGAAGAATTGTATAAAAACTGGAGAATCAAAATAAATCCTGACAAATCCCATCAGATCACCTTTACTCTCCGTCGTAAACCTCTGCCCCCCTGTCCTACAGTATCCTTTCTAAATACTCCACTAACGCCTGTTAAACAGATTCGATACTTAGGACTCCATCTTAACAAGAGACTTACTTGGAATCCACCCACAAGACTGAAACGACAAGAAACTGCTCGTAGATTCCGTTTGCTACAACAATTACTTGACAAACGCTCTAAACTTCCCATTCACTACAAAAAAATTATTATCCACTACGATAATCAGGCCAATTTGGACATATGGAATTGAGCTCTGGGGCTCTACAAACCATCAAATTCCTCCTGTATCCAATCCTTATAATCCACAATCCTACGTAAAATCCTTGATGCTCCTTATTACGTTACAAATAAACTCATTCACAAAAACCTTAACATCCCATTCGTTGCAGATTTGACCCAAAACAGATATGCGTCTTTTCATTCCGAACTCCTTAACCATCCTAACCCATTAATTCTTAATCTTTCATCCTTAAGAACCACTGCTAATCCCCCGAGGCGTCTGAAAAGAAGATGGCCGCGGGACCTTCTAATTTAAATTAATGTTTGAAGTACCATCAATGGGTGGTTCCTTCCCAAGATTTTCAAGTGTATATGAAACATACAACATATTTACTTATTTATTGTATTTATTATTTGTACAGTTGTAAATCACATTAAATAAATAGTTGCAAGGCTTCGTTAGGGCTAAAAGAAATACAAACACTTTAACATAAGTAAAAATGAAAATGGAAAATTAAAAGGGTATACAGTGAAACGTAAAAATTCAATAAGAAAAATAAAAGGTAGTAAAAAATAAATGAAAACGGAAAAATAACAGAAAAAAAGAAGAAATATAAAAGAAAGTATAAACTAAGAGATGGTAAGGTGAGAAATATTTGAAGGAGGAGTAAAGAAATTCGGGGCTAAACTTAAAATGTATAATAAATGGAATATGGTATATAAATTTAAAATAGATTATATATGGAATCCGGGTCCGGGTCAAATGAAACTCAAATATTAATAACCATTTTAATTGAACAACGTTTCGTCCCACGTTGCAGGGTTTCGTCAGGTCTCTTTCTGTTTGTGAACCCTTAGTTAAATAGTTCAAATATTACCACTGCCTGTAAATAAACTAAGATTGTTTAATTTTAAGAATTTAAA
>NW_027112096.1:3659-3878 GCF_000696795.3 Halyomorpha halys | reverse complement strand
AAATAACATATAGAGATTTTAAAATAGGGATATCGATATTTTATTTTGATATTACGTATTTATTTCGATATTTTACACTGATGTAATATTGATATGGAATATTAGCAACAATATTCCGACATTATTTTATCGAAAACATATATTTTGTATATAAACACTAGAAAATTTTATAGAATAATTAATAAAATAGGAATATCGATATTTTATTTTGATAAGTAC
>NW_027112096.1:0-611 GCF_000696795.3 Halyomorpha halys | reverse complement strand
AGACATCAACTACTTATGGGTCATTATTTCCTTAATTGTGAATTAAAATGTGAAATTTTGAATTAATTAAAAAATTCTGAATTCTGAATTGAATTAATTGAAATGTGAAACTACTGCAACTTGGGAATCTCTAGTGAAATTTGATTAAATTTTATGGCAGAGTTTAGAATGATGGATAAACTCAAAAAGTTTATGCACAGTTTGTTTTTTATCCTGCAAGATGGAATGGAGGTCTGCTGGTAAATCAGACAAAGATTTGAAGGAGCCTTATGCTCGGCATTGAATCGAATCAAGTCTGGCATACAGGCAGAGAATCACGGGCCATAAGATAACCGTGGGTCAGGCGCGTATGACCTATTCCAAGGCGCGTCAAATTACCTCCTCTCAGTGCACATTTCTAGTAGATGATATCTAAAGGGTGACGTTACTTCTGATTTCCCTTAATTTATTATCAGTAACATTTGCTCTTATTTGTTTCCATTCGAATTTATTTCTCTATTCAATGAGGGCAATGAAACCATCGACAGGCACTCAGCAATATGGAATTCCATCAGAAATCATTTGTACTCGCTTCGGCGGTACATTTATTAAAATTGAGATATTGTCTTGTA
>NW_027112095.1:934387-937252 GCF_000696795.3 Halyomorpha halys | reverse complement strand
ATTGAATTGATTAGTAACAAACAAATTGAACATTGAATAGTGAATTAAAAGATGCTGTTAAATCATAAATCATTTTTTATTGAGAAACATATAATATGCAAAATGAATCGTACCTATTTCTAATTTATTAGTCTGTCATTAGTAAATAAAGCAAAGCGCTTCGTTAATAATTTTTTTATATTATCGAGAATATTCCAGTACTGAAAATTTCCTAAATAAATGGATATGTAAATAAACCAGTACGCTTACATACACAAATAATTATCTATCGATTTAAAGCTACAATTTTTACAAAATTTAATGATGGTGTATATTATAATAAAGAGAAAAATTATTTTTACTTGACACATTTTCCGATGGGTAACGACTCAACAAGATTGCCTGAACAGCAGTGCTACTGACAAGAGAAGCCTGTCGCGGACAGCTCGTGTCCAAGGAGTGAAATATACCTACAACCCCGTTTCTTTCTGAAAATATATCAACGCTCATTATGATCTCCCTTCTATAAAATCTATATTACCATCGTATTATGTAACTTCTTTTCAGTCCCTAATGTCCATTTTTCATAGAGTTTTTAAATTCCATTTAAAGTTGTAATATCGGTTTTTGAAAATTTATGAGGTAAAATTAAAATTAACTTAAAATGTTTATTATGACGGAAAAAGTTCTTCACATGGGACCTCATTATCTCACCTGCATATAACAGCTTGCTGAAACTTGTAGGGATTTGGATAAACCCACTAATATTTTACTCAACATCGCCCACTAGCTACCGCTAAAACAGTTATGAGGCACCTGGTGCTATCTAGCTGTCGACAGGTGAGCCATTACGATCATCACAGAAACATGTTATATTGATATGTATTATTCCTTACAAATAATTTAACATGGCTGGTCTATAATCATTTATTAAATATTACAATAGGCTCTTCTAATCCAGTGAAAGCTATCCTCAAACACATATTATCTCTCGATGGCTTTTATAGCTCAGAGAGTTGACTAAGCACAAAACCAAAGAGAGAATTTCCCCTTTAGAAAACTCCTCCTTAGAATATACCGAAGACTCCTTCAATTTTCCCTCCCATTGCAGGGGCCTATGGTCAGTGAGTACTTTAAACTTTCTCCCGAACACATACAGCCTAAATTGGTCAACAGCCCAGAATATTCCCAAGAGCTTTTGTTCCAGCGCACTGTATCTGGTTTCTGGCCCTCTCAGGCGCCTACTGGCGTACGCCACTGTGCGATCTCCCCCTTCACCCTTCTGAGACATCACCTTTCCTAGCGCGTACTCACTCGCATCTGTAGTGATAGTGAATTGCAAGTGAAGTCTAGGAAAGCAAGCACTGGGTCCCGCTGCAGCTTCTCCATGCACCGCCTGATATTGTCTTCCACCATCGGAGTGATGATCACTTTCATACCTTCCTTTAGAAGATTGTTGAGAGGGACGAGGTACTCAGCCATTTCTGGCACAAATCCCCGCTAATAATTTGAAGGTCCCAGCAACCTCCAAACTCCCTTCACATCCCTAGGCACAGTCATCATCCGGATTGCTGCCACTTTATCCGCGTCGGGTTTAACTCCTTCCCTGGAAATCGCGTGGCCTAAAAAAATGATTTGTTCCTGCTCCAACGATGATTTCTCTCTCGATAATTTGAGCCCACATTGCCTGACTCTATGTAATACGCTGTGTAAATGCTTCACGTGTTCTTCTTCGTTCTTACTGAACACTAGAAGATCATCCATGTAAATCTGACTGACGGATTCGTTGATACCTCTCAGAAACTCGTCCATCAGACGCTGAAAGGTTATGGGGGCGTTTTTTTGAGATCAAACGGCATCCTTGTAAACTCGCAATGGCCTCTCTCAAATGTGAATCACGTCTTATGTTGATCCTTAGGGTACATTTTTATTTGATGATATTCAAGTTTCAAGTCCAGAGTAGTGAATATCGTAGCTCCGCTCAGCCTGTTCAAAATGTCTTCAAATCAGGGGATCGGATATTTCTATTATCTACCCTATATATTTTGGTAGTTTCACAAGGCATGCTCTTCTTTTTCACTGCCCACAACGGACTATTACGGGGAAGTACTGTCAATAATTATTCCCTGGTGTTTTAACATTCAAGCTCTTCCCGGAAGTGGTAACGTAACCCCTGCGGGTATCTCCTCTCTTTCTCGTATATTTCTTTTTCTTGTTTTACTGAGATCTCATGAACCGTCATCCCGGTCGTCCCAAGCTTGTCCGCTTCTTTAAAAAAGACATCTCCATATTCCCTCCTAAGGCTTCGTCTCCAGTCCTCTGCTTGATTGATTGCTCCAATCCGTGTGGCCGAGTTCTTCCGCTGAAAATGACATTTTTGTATTTTTCCTCCCAACTTAATCTTCCATTTTCCCTTGCTATACTTAACCGACGCTCCTACCTTCGCTTCCCACTATTACGGTATTCATTTCTTCTTCATGGAACTGGATTAGTCCTCGGACGATTATAAGCAACTCTCATACATCCGCTTTCTTCTATTTCCATACGAGACTCTTCCTCTCTGGCGCTGGCTCTCCATAATTTCGCTGAGTTTATCGCTTATCGCTTATCGATTCTGTTGTACCGTGCCAGAAGTTCCACGGCATACTGCCCATTAGTCTGTCTCGGTTTCTTCGTCTCCGCGAAACGATGGAGACAATCCAGGAAAAGGGTCGAATGGAATTCCTATCCAATGCATTAAAGATTCAGTTGGCAAACGACCTGGAGAAGAAGGAGGAAATGCCGAGAGAGTCATCACCTAGTATTTTATTATTAATATATATCAATCTGTACATAAGTTATGGCTGGACAAGGCCTGTATACAACACTAATCCTAACTCCTCATGT
>NW_027112095.1:928035-929922 GCF_000696795.3 Halyomorpha halys | reverse complement strand
TACATATTTATTTCGAGATTTTACATTGTTGTAATATCGATATGGAATATTAGCAACAATATTCCGATATTATTTTATTGAAATATCAATATTTTGTTTTAAAAGACTAAAAAATTGTATAGAATAATTAAAAATGGATTATCGATATTTTATGTTGATAATTACATATTTATTTCGATATTATCTAATGTTGTAAAATCAATATGGTGTATAAGATCAATATTCCGATAATATTTTATAGAAATATAGATATATTGTTTACAACGACTAAAATAACATATAGGAATTTTAAAATAGGAATATCGATATTTTATTTTGATAAATACATATTTATTTCGATATTATCTAATGTTGTAAAATCGATAAAGTATATAAGAACAATATTCCGATAATATTTTATAGAAATATAGATATATTCTTTAAAATGACTAAAATATTATATAATTTTAATTTTAAATTAAAATTTCAATATTATATGATTTTAAAATAGGAATATCGATATTTTCTTTTGTTAATTGCATTTCTTTTCTATATTTTACATTGTTTTAATATCGATATCCAATATAAATGACAATATTCCGACATTACTTTATTGAAATATCGATATTTTGTTTAAAATGCCTAAAATAACATATACAGATTTTAAAATAGGAATATCGATATTTAATTTTGATAATTACATATTTATTTCGATATTTTACACTGTTGTAATATCGATATGGAAAATAATCAACAGTATTCTGACATATCTTTATCGAAATATCGATATCGATATTATCAACAATGTTAAATACCGAAATAAATAAGAAATTTTCAAAATGAAATATTGATATCGATATTTTCAACAATGATTAATATCGAAATAAATATGAAATCATAAAAATAAAACATCGACATACATTATTTTAGCTGTTCATAAAATGTTATAGTTTTGTTTTATAAAATATCGATATTTCTATAAAATTAAATATCAAAATATCGTTTCTATTCTTCCATATCGATATTAATGACAATGTAAAATATGGAAAGGAGCATGAATTTATCAATTTAAAATATCGAAAAACTATTTTAATGCTTTTTATAAAATTTTCTTAATCTTATTAAACTAATTATCGATATTTCTATTTAAAAAAATTCGAAATATTGATGCCGATATTAGCAACAATGTTAAATACCGAAATGAATAGGAAATTTTCAAAATGAAATATTGATATACCTTGTTGATAATCTTTCATATCGATATTATTAAATATATTTAATATCAAAATGGATATTACATTATTGAAACCAAATATCAATATTTCACTTTAAATTTGTTTAGTATATTTAAACAAAATATCGGTATTTCAATAAAATAATATTAGAATATTTTTTCAATTATCGCTATAGATATTAATAACATTATTAAAGATTGAATGGATTTTAAACTGTTGAAACAATATATAGCGATCTTTTGATAATACAATATCGGAATATTAATATTAATGTTAGAAATAAATAATTATAAAAATGTCGAACATCGAAATACTATCATTTCGATCATATATTTTCCTAATAATAATATACTATCATATATTTTCTTTAGCAAAATATATTTATTTTATATATCATATACTTCTATACAATATTTCTTGTACTTGTCTTAACTTTTAAGGTGCGACCTTTTTTTTTTTTTTTAAAAGAAACCGATATTCCGTATCGAAGGAAAATATCGATATTCTGATATTATCGGTTACTGGATATCGATATCAAAATATCGGATATCGGAGACAAAATATCGATATCGATATCCCATCCCTACCGGAGCCTTAATGAAAACACGGTAGACGAGAGATACCCGATACCGCGACTAGAAGATATCTTAGATAGACTGGGTGGGGCAACGAT
>NW_027112095.1:927633-927985 GCF_000696795.3 Halyomorpha halys | reverse complement strand
TCAGTCTAAGTGCTCGTAAGTGGTGCCGAAACCCGAGATTCCGATTGAATATTTTTCACTGAATCAAGATTTTTTTTCTCTTCTTCTAAATCTTCATTTTTTTTTAAATCAAAATCTTTTTTATGAAAAACTTCACCGATTGAACATATTTTTTTTTAACTGTTCTCTCATCCGTGATTTTTTTTTCTTTCACCTCGCACATCTTTTATTTTACTTCGCCTAAATTGACAGTTTTTTTTACTGACCAAGATGGTTAATGGTGATAGTCAGCCACCACGACAGCCCGCATTGAGGCAGCCAGTGCTACAGATCCCGGTGGCGCAACCGGCTACTGGAGTTCCTGCGGCCTCGG
>NW_027112095.1:925767-926576 GCF_000696795.3 Halyomorpha halys | reverse complement strand
GAGGTGTGCCTCAGCACCAAATACGACCGACAGCCACCTAAGGCGACACAAGAGGGGACACCGACAGCGAACACACCGTTAGTAGAATTACAAATAGACACTTTCACCTGGAGGGGCTACAAGTGGGTTACTGTGATTGACCTCTTTAGCAAAGTGGCCAAGGCACATCAGATTCGAGAAAGATTGGTCGAGGCGGTATTGGGAGCGCTGCGTTTATGGTTCCAGTTCTATGGAGTACCCGAAAGGATATCGTCTGATGCGGGACGGGAGTTCGATAACGCCAACGTCAGAGAAGAAATGAAGATGGTTAATGGTGATAGTCAGCCACCACGACATCCCGCATTGAGGCAGCCAGTGCTACAGATCCCGGTGGCGCAACCGGCTCCTGGAGTTCCTGCGGCCCCGGTTGTCCCGGCAGTCCCGGCGGCGGTTCCAGCGCTACCCCCGCTACCAGAGAGCACTCTCGCGGCTGCTCACGCCAATATGTTGGCTAAAATGAAAGTGAGAGCAGTAACTTCTCAAGATATTAGAAAAGCTATCTCAGACTTGGAGCGGTTCTCAGGCGAAATTGGTGAGTTAAATCACTTTATTAAAGGTGGAGATCGCATCATGGAGAGGTTGGGAGCCAAGGTCTCAGAGGAGTTGCTGGACAACAATGACGCGATTTCCCTCAAGGCAGCACACATATGCAGGATCAAGCGAAGTGTTTTGAACCAAATTCAGGCAGACGAGGAAACAGCATGGCCAGTAGTGAAGGAAAGATTAAAGAAGGCCTATGGAGGAGGTAGATGGTCCCCGGAGGAAGACAT
>NW_027112095.1:903426-923877 GCF_000696795.3 Halyomorpha halys | reverse complement strand
ATATAATACACACACACACACGCGTAGGTCACCACTTCCTATTTATAAACAACTCTACAACTGTCAAACTGGTTTAAGTCTACATTTAAACTGGCGTTTTAATGCATTCAGTATTCAAACCGTTAATTGTGGTTCATAAACGCAGTGGACTGTATTATATATGTATCACAATCGACAGTAGAGATATACAAAAACCAAAAGGCCTCACTGGCACTTAATAAAGAGCATTTAGGGTCTGGTTTTTGAGATGATCAGAATTAATAATAAAGTTGTATTTAAACTACAGGTCAAAGTAATAAGCAGACAGGGTCTGATAGTGCACTCACATAGTCACAATTAATAATAAAAATGTCCAAACAAACATAAAAAGTACGCAAAATTACTACTAGACGACAAATTAGCGACTGATTTAAAAGCTAGGCAACGTCTTAGCAATTGTATATCAACCCTTACTTAATTATTATGAAACAAATATAAAATACATAAGTTTCTTTTCATGTAAAAAAAAAAATCTAAAGAAAATACAATAAATAAAAATAAATTTATTAATTATTTATTTAAATATTAAACATGGTGTTTATAGCAGGGTTTGAATCAGAGTTGGGCAAAAATTATTCGATTGACCAGAGACGAATACTTTTTTATTTGAAGTTTTTATTCGATTGACAAGGAGACGAAACCTTTTTTATTCGAAGTTTTTATTCGATTGACCAGAGACGAATAAATTGTTATTCGAATAAAAATACGACTAAAGAATCTGAATACTTTTTTATTCGAATATTTAAAATACGATTTCAATCGAATAAAAAATTAGTCGAATGAAAAATTATTAGAATACAAAATTAGTGGAATACATATTATTCGTATAAAAATTTGATTTTTTATTTTAAATTCTCTTATTTTTTTACCACCTTTAATTTCTAATGTATGGACCCTCATTTCACATATTAAGCCGAGTTCAAAACGAAAATGCTATAGATTTTAACATCCCAGATTATTTTAATTTTTTTTATTTCTAATACATAGGGGCCAATTTTTAGGTTTTCCGATATGCAGATTTAGATTTTAACATCCCGTATCGATTTATTTTAACTTTATTGATTTCTAACATGTTAGGGTCCCTTTATATGTTTTGAGGAATGCAGAATATGAAAATGATATCGATTTTAAGATCTCGTATCTATTTATGTGAACTTTTCTGATTTCTAACATGTTAGGGTCTCTTTATATGCTTCAATATCTGCCAAAAATGAAAATGCTATTTATTTTATGATTGCGTATAGATTTGATTATCGCGTATCGATTTATTTGAACTTTCTTGATTCCGAACATGTTAGGGTCCCTTTATATGTTTTGAGATATGCAGAATATAAAAGTACTATCGATTTTAGTATCGCGTATTGATTTATTTTAACTAATATAAGAAATCTGCATATCTCAAAACGTAAAGAGGCCCTAATATGTTAAAAATCAGATACAAACGTATTCGTATGGTTAATCAATTAATTTTTTCGAATAAGAGGTTATTTTTCTATAAAATGGACGAATACAAAAGTATTCAAATGGTTATTCGAATTGTTTAGCCCGAATGATTGATTATTCGTGTCAAATAATGACGAATAAAAAAGAAATCGGATGGTTAATCATATGTTTTTTACGAATAATTGATTATTCGTGTAAAATAATGACGAATGAAAAAGTATTCGGATGGTTAATCACATGTTTTAGTACGAATAATTGATTATTCGTGTAAAATAATGACGAATGAAAAAGTATTCGGATGGTTAATCACATGTTTTAGTACGAATAATTGATTATTCGAGTAGAAAATTCACGAATAAAAAAGTATTCGTCTCTCGTCATTCGAATAATATTTGCCCAACTCAGGTTTGAATGTACATTAAAAATTATACGCAAACATGATACTCTGATATGCCATATGATTTCCCTAATATTTAGACCAGAGATGGGGAGGGCTGAAATATATTGCAGCATTCTTTTGTAACTTAAAAAAAATTGTAGCACTCTTTTATAGGTCAAAAAATAATAATAATATAAATGTAGTCATAATTATCCGTGGGGCGGTTAAATATTTAGGAAAAAAAGATAAACAGTATAAAGTAAGTTCTGTTGATATTTGCTATTTTTATTTATTTATTTTTTTTTGTAAAATTATGATGAAATGGCATTTTCAATGGCTCATTGCATTGTTTTAAAAGTTTTTACAAGGTTTAGATAGCGGTGGAGGTGTGTTCCTTCTTTGCATTCCTTGTATGGTTTCGAATAGTCTTTCTATTATGAAAGAAAATGTTCTACTTTGTGTGCTTCTTCTTCAAAATACTAAACATAATCCAGCATTTGGCCATTGGGTGTTAGAATTTGGCTTAAAACAAGTAAAAAAGTAAATAGCTTTGTACGAGATAGATAAATAAAGCAAAAACTGCAGAGGATTGACGGAGAGAAGAAAGAACATTCGGACCGACCCTGCCACAATGCCCATTCACATCTGAGTAGGCGCCCACATTGATGTACCGACAACCTTCGGCTCAACATGGCACCATACATGTGCAGACCACTCGTAATCATCTGAGCAAAGTGAACATTCAAGGGTGCTTATTTGCTCAAGTTAATACGCAGCCTAAGCAGTGTGTGAAAGGTATTTTTAGTGGGCATCAAATTTTGGGTAGGTTTAATTATTACGAACCTATTATAACCAAAAAAATAATTATTATATTGAAATGATCGAGAATTATTTTTGAAAATTTATAAAGTAAAACTTCATAAATTTTATAAATTCCAAGTTGGATATGTATCCTAAGTCAACTAATACACAGTTTATAAGAATTAAATCATAATCGTTCAAGAGTTTTTCTGAAAACCTATTTACAGCAGAAGCTTTTGATTCCGATTGAAAATGCCTGCGATCAAATCAATATTTAATCTATAAATGGACCTGGGTTCGGCGGACAATGTTCCCATGCGCACAATATACCACCTACCGATCTACATCCATTTTCCTTTCCCTTGCAGCCAATGCTAAATTGAAAATATCATTCAACTGTTTGTTCTATACACCCAGCTACAGCTGAATCGGTTATTGGATGTGACCTTAAATTAAATTTAGTCTCTGACAATCAAGCTTCTAAAACCTTTTTTTATTAAATTTAAAGCACATAATCTTGACAAATATGACAATCGGAGTTGGATATATTTTTTTTATTTAAAGAGTTTTAATAACTATTATCCTTCCTCAACAACGGAGGTAGAGAAACTTTGTATTGATTTAAGTAATAAAAAAATGATGAGTATGAAAAAAAAACTTTGTATTAATTTAAGTATAAAAAACATCCTTAAGATGTGCTCTAGACAACATGTTGGCAATAACCATTTTTGGGCCAGGAAGATATGACAGTTTAAATTTATATTTTAGTAGCTTGAGTTGCATTCTTTGCAGTCGTGAGGAATTCTTATACAGTTCCTTATTAAGTACAGCCAAAAGGGGTTTGTGGTCAGTGAATATTTCTATATTATTATGCCCATAAATATAATGATGGAATCTGTTAACAGAAAAGCACAAACTAAGCAGCTCCTACTCTATTTGACTATAGTTCGTATCTGAGTTATTAACTACAAGCTGCCCACACTAAAGTAAAACGCATCCTTACTGGCATCGCATTGTATTTCAATCTTGAGCGATGCACCAAACAGTTTAAGAGTTGGTGCTTTACATATAAGAGACTTTACAGCGGAAAATGCTTGGTCTTGAGACTCAGACCACGTCCACTGGACATTCTTTCTTAATAGATGTCGCTGAGGGGCAGCAAATTGGGAATATGCAAGAATAAATTTATTCAAAAAATTTACCGTACCTGAAGATCTTTAACCGATTGAGGTTGCTCTATGTTGGAAAGAGCCTTTACTTTGAAAGGATCAGGATTGATTCAATCAGCTCCGAAAATTAATCCCAAATATTTCACTTCATTTAATTTAAATTGAAGTTTACTACTATTAAATTTAATTTTAGCATGCTCAAGTTCTGTTCTGCCTCAGACTATAATGTCATCAAAAATGATTTGCGATCCGTCAATATCATCAAACATCTTAGTATTTTCCCGTTGAAATATTTCAGGAATGTTGAATAAACCATAAGGTGTTCTTAGGAAACAATAGCGGCCAAAAGGTGTGTTCATAGTGTATAGCTTACTACAGTTTTCATCCAACGGTAACTGATGAAAACCTTCCCTTATGTCAAGTACACTAAACCAATTTTTACCACTTAAGTTTGCAATCAGTTCCTCCTGGGTCGGTATAGAATAATGTTCTCGCTTGATATATTTATTTAGTGGGATTGGGCTTAAACAGAGCCTAATAGATCCATCTTTTTTCTTAACTATTACTATATCATGGACCACTGACTGGGTGTTATAGGAGGTCTAACCGTGGGTACTACATCATTACTAAGGATTATTTTTACTTCATAGGGTATTTTCTTAACCGTGAAAATACATCTTTAATAATTGTAATGAATTGATGTTCTCCTTCATCTAAACTTTTATTTGGATATTCTTTTAAATTAGACAGTGCGTATGTCCGTTTAATGAGTCCCAGCTTCTCACAGGTTGAAGCAATCATTATCGGAGATGAGTCAACATTCATCACTACAAACAAATGGCCAAACCCACCACACACAATACAGTTTTTCCGATAGGCTGGGCAATTTCTAGGTGGGTGGGTGGTACCACATTTTTTACATTTATATTCCTGGACAGTTACGTTTTATTGAACTTGTTAGTATTATTAACGTCAGGCTGCATCTCTTCACCACAAGCCACCTCTAAACTGTAAGATTTTCCAACTTATGCTGCCCGACAAATTTGGATAACTTCATCTAATGTCAGTGTTTTAATCTCTTTAAGCAAGGCTTTTTGAACATCTACGTCGTTGTGATTACGGACAATGTCATCAATTATCATCCTGTCAGAGATGGATGTCTTACACTCACCATTAGAGCAGACAGCAGCGATTTATAGCTTGGGATTTTAATTGTGTGAGATAATTATCAAAGGTTTGTCCCGGTTGGTGTTTAATTTTATTGAATTTAAATGATTCCATAGCTAGATTCACTTTGGGGGTGCAATACTCATCGAACATTTTGAATATATCATCTAAAGTTGTTTTCTTACCTTGAAATGTTGTGTGAATTTCAATAGCTTTGAGATTGTGGTGGCAAGATTATTATTATTAGATCAACGTCTTCAGCGGCACTAGTCGACGTTAGCAAAGAGACGTTTGAAATGGGTTTGCCAATGTCGAAATTATTATCAACATTTTTATATATTCGAACACGGATGGGACGAAAACCCCCCTCACCCCGATCGTTATCACAGTGCCGGTGCAGGTCACCTTGAAAGATATCGAAAAAGGGAGGCATGTAGATCGGTGCATCTTCTCAGCCCAGAAATCTAATACAAATATAAATATATTTACATTATGTACAATTTAAAATTTTTGATTTTTTTCCATTTACTAGAGCAGAGCTCCATTCTAAGTATTGGCTAAATACAAAAATAAATTGGAAATAAAATTAATTTTTTAAAATATGCGAGGTGCTGGGGCGCTCTTCAATTTTTGTCTGTTTCACTTATACACTAAAATCTTTGTCACCGTTAATTTTTAGGGTTAACTTCCGGGTTGTGGTGATTGTTGGTGTAGTTCCTGCCATCGGAATGGTACAGGTGCTGGTGGCAGTGACTGGAAGAGTGGATTGGTCAGTGATTAAAGGAAGTCAAAGAACTTTACATGCTTCGGACCAATGAACTCTGGCACTGTGGGCAGATCCAGGAGTTGATGCAGTTCCGGAGACTTCTACTTCTTCCACGATGTTATGCAAACCATCCTCCGCAGCATGCTGTCCTGGTATCCCTGAAGGTGGCGCTGCGTGCCGTCGGAGAGGAACGTGAAGAGTGGCGCCCCATATAGTAGTGCCGGCCTTAGGATGCGCTTGTAGATCTGCAGTTTGAGCCGGAGAGAGAGCGCTGGTGTTGTGATGAGGTGGTTCACTCTGTTCAATCTGTTCAATCAAGACCGTCTTCTTATTGCTCTTGTTTTCTGGTAGAGGTGGGTGGAGAATTTTAGATGGCGGTCCAGCTTCACGCCCAGGTAAAATATTGACTTCGAAGGGGAGATAATGGTGCCGTCCAACTTGAGCGACTTCGGGAGAGTTGATGTTTTGTGCTGTTGGTGAGCGAACACGACGCAGTTTGTCTTAGCTGGATTCATAGCGATGTTTAGATTGCCCAACCGTCGAACAATATCCTTGTAGATTTCTCCGGCTCGCTCTAGTGCATGTTTTTTGGGTTCATACTGCTGGTGTCCTTCCCTTTCTAATGTAAAGGCCGTTTTATGCTGGTCCTCCGGGTGTATTTTGATTTGGTGGTACTCAACTTTCAAATCCAGAGTACTGAAGAATGTCGTCCCACCTAGTCTATCCAGGATATCTTCTAATCCTGGTATCGAATACCTCTCGTCCACCGTATTGTCGTTGAGGCTTCGGGAATCAATTACCATCGTATAACGCTCTCCCTTATCTCCTGGTACGCTTTTCCTCCGCTCTTTTCACAGAAGGCTGTTGTAGGGTGACGTACAGTCAATAATAATGCCCCGTTTTTTGAGGTTCTCCAATTCTTCTCGAATGTGCAGCCTCAACGCATGCGGGTGCCGCCTTTCTTTTACGTACGTTACTTTCTCCTGTTTTAAGGGGATTTCATGCATGGTTTGTCTTGTCGCCCCCAACAAGTCACCCTCTTTAAAGAAAATATCTGAGCATTCCCTCTTAGTTTTCTGTCTCCTATTCCCCCTCTCTGGATTGCACCTATCCTTGTCCTCCCCTCTAGGCGAAGTTCCTTACAGCTATACCAACTTCACTAACCAAATTTGCCATTGACCATTGGTGTTCCTAATCCACGCCCCAGCTTTACCCAGCAGATCACATCCCACAATGGCCTGATATTCACGGGGCATCTTTTCTACGATGTGGATCCGTAATGTTTCTCCCTCCATCCCCCAACTACATAATTCCATATCCGCCTCCCCCTCTACTGTACAAGGCCACCCAGGGTGATTAACTGACATTGACATTCCTGAGTATCTATCTAGAATTCTCTCTCTCCTCACAGCTGCCTCAGCGCCTTCCGGCTCAGGATAGTATGGGAACTCCCAGGCATCTCACGTAGCTCACTCTGATAATAGGCAGACCGCAGCTCTCACCTGTGATATTATTAATCTCTAGTGTGAGGTAACCCCTCACCTGGCACTCTCCTGAACTCTCCGCATGCTCGTCGCCAGCTGCTAGTTGGCGGTTTATTCCTCCGCCCTTCTCTTCCATCTACCTCCTTTCGCGAAGCTTCTGAGGTTTCGCTAGAGGACTCACTAGGTCTCTCGTTTTCTCCGCCATATTGGACATTTTTTCCATCGCTTTTTCTGGCCCCGTCTCTGCCCTTCTGTACATATAAGGGCACTGCGTGCTATGTGGCCTTCATTGCCGCAATCAAAACACCTAGTCGGGGGGCATTGGGACACCAGATGTCCTACGTTTCCGCACTTTTGGCACTTTCTGTCTTCCTTCCCTTCTCCACTGCGTATTTTGCCCTGTTTCGGTCGCCTTTCTCTACCCGTATCTTTATCTTTACCACTATCTCTGGGTTCTTTTCCATGGTGTTGACAGATTCCTTATGAGATGGTACGGTACTCTGTTCCATCCTGTATCATCGACATCCATCCTTGCGTCCTCCTCTCTATCGCTCTTGTTGATCATGTCTTGAGCACATTTCACAAAACTGCGGTTTAGGGGTAAACCTTCCCTTTTATTTGTCTCCTTAGCCACTTGCATCTTCATTATGGAGTCGATGAAATCCTCATCCTCCAACTGACTAGATCCGCTCCAAGAGTCTCTCTCATCTTTTCTGACAGCGTGGCTTCGTACTGTCCGTTAGACTGCCCGTGCTTTATGCTCTCCTGTAGCATGTAGAAAATTTCTTTCTCTGAAAAATGCCTTTTCCTCTTCTGCCTGAATATGGTTCAATATAGTTCTCTTCATGTGAGCGTAGCCTTGAAGGAATTGCGCCATTCTTGTCCAGAAACTCCTCAGAGATCTTGGCTGCCAATCTCTCCATGATGCGATCGTCACCTTTGATAAAGTGATTTAACCCACCGATTTCGCCTGAGAACCGCTCCAGGTCTGAGATGGATTTTCTAATATCCTGAGAGGTTGCTGCTCTCCCTTTCATCTTAGCCAACATATTGGCGTGTAGTGTATGTAACAAGTAGCCGCGAGAGTGGTCTCTGGTAGTGGCGGTTGCACAGGAACCGCCGCCGGAACTACCGGGACAGCTGCAGCAACTCCAGGAGCCGATTGCGCCACCGGGATCTGTTAAACTGGCGGCCTCACTTTGGGCTGTGGTTATGGTTGTCCATCATCATTAACTATATTGGTCAGTTTAAAAAAAAAATTGACAATATAAGAGAAATAAAAGAAAAGAAAACTGAGGGAGAAAGATAAAAAAAAAAATCATTGATGAGAAAAGTTTAAAAAAAATCTTCAATCAGTGATCATGTTCATGAAAAATGTTCAATCAATGAGGTTGTATAAATTATATAAGGGCCTTAAACCTGACTTAGCAATACCTGAATTGTGGCGTATAACCACTCTATCATATTGTTACGGGATTTACGCCATTTGAAGTTATTTTTGGTCATCGTGCACATCCACAGGATTACAGAGGCATGCCTGTAGAAAAAGACAAAGTTAATTAATGACAGAATAGACTTGAAGAAGTTGAGAGAAAGTATGTAGTAGACTTTCAATGGAAAAAGGTTATGGGTTAACACGAAAATATTAGCATGCCAGTATATATAACAGTAATATACCGGAAGCTGGGTTCAAATCGGAGTAAATAGTTGCTTAGATAATTGCTAAATAGTTTACAGAGAGGTACTCATTCTAATGCACAACAAGGTACTCACTATTCAGGGTATACACGAACCAAAGAAAAGAAGAGCAGTCCACATCGAACAATTAAAGCTTGCATCGACAAAATATCAGCTTGGTACATAATAACAAGTGTATAGAAAATTAATTTTATACCTTTTTTTATTTTTATTTTATTGTTGTATGTTTTATTAATATGCGATAAACGTGTTTTTATGTTTTTACAGTAAGATCTCTTTGTAATATTTTTGTTCATTATCCTTAACAGAAGTTATGTATTACTTTTACTAACGTTCACGAGAATTGTTCCTAAACTGGTTCAAGGGTAATAACAGTCTGGTGGATTGCGATATAAGCTGACAGAGGGCCATGTCAGTGAACTCAGTGATGTCAGCTGATTGCGTTAATGTATAAGAGGACAACTTGCGTCAATAAAGCAGTATTACTTTCGCATTTACACACTGTTATTCTGCTACACTTTTCCTTTTTTTTACTCGGTATTTTCCTTGCTCTCGCGTAACTTTATAGATATAAAACCAAGAAGACCAGGATGACGGTCAAAAATTGTTAACTACTATATCCATTCAGAAATTAATACATAGATACAGCAAAGACGTTAATAGTAGAATGAATTTTTTTAAATATTTGAACAATAAGAAAGGAACAAATAATGTAAAAGATGTAAAACATTATTGTTTGTGACTGGTTAAAATTGAATTCACATTAAAATCAACTCACATAGAATAATGAAATGTGATATAACTTAACACAGTTAAAACTAAAAGTTTAGATGAGAACATAAAGATTATTTTTGTTTTTAGGTGTTTACAATTTATCTGATTCTCATCATTATTGCGTCAGAAACTGATGGAACTTTTGCAGGTTAAAGTGTAGTTAATATAATTTTTAATAAAATTTATTAATTTTCTTCGAGTCAATATTTTTCCAAAGCATAAAATTTAAATCCAAGTACATTATGTATATTTCAGCTTAATATATAATTTACAAACAATGCTTGATCATTACATTGCTAACTTGTATTTAGTTATTATCGTGTTTGTAATCGTGAACATCGTTGATGTAGGAAATAAGTTAATAGTCATGATTAAGAGTATCCTCTGCGGAGTCCCCTCTGGCATGAGGTTATTAAAAATTCATGAAATGAGAGAGAAAAAATCTCTAGGTCCCTCATCCCTCTTCTTTTGAGCTAAAGAATCCCTGTGATGAAATATTCAAAAAATGTGGGAGAGAGAATATATACATTTAGAATTTGTGTCAGCTATGATGTTTGAGATGTCAGTAATAATGTTTTAAATGTTTATTTTAATTTGTAAGTGTAGCCGAATGGATTAACAGCGGACCATTCATTCCTTCTTTTTTATTATTCTCTAATTATTCTCGGATATTATTTTTTTACCATTTGTTTTTCTAATAGAGAATCGTCAATTTTTAAATAACAGATATTTATATCAAAACCTCCAAATCGAACGTAATTTAACTGTCATAATATTGAGCATTATGAATGTGAATATCTAGAGAATAAATAACTGATAATCTCCGAGATTACCTAGTTTATGACGAAATAACAAACCTAAAATATTTAGAAAAACAATTGACTTAAAGGATTTAAATGATATAGATTACGTTATTGTTTTATGATAAACAAATCTATTAATGTGTTTAAAGTGTAAAAAATATGAAATACTCACGTTATATGTATTTATTAATTACTGATTTTCTAGTAATTACACTTGTATTTATTCAAGTTCAAGAAATGGTAACATATGTAAAAAAAAATCTAGTGCGTATCGTACAACTTACCCTTACCTTCCTAGTTTAGGTTTGAATTGATTCTTGCTCGTTTCAATATATATATATATATATATACAAGGTGAAAGAAAAAAAACAGCTACTATAAAACTATTATTAAGGCTCTACTTGAGACGGAACGCACCTATTTGGAAAATATTCATTAAAATTGATTTTGAAAAAATTATAATAGGTGAAAATATTCACTTAGTGACACATATGATATTTTTATTTTTACACTTACATGTAAAAATAATATTCATTGGTCGTAACAGTCAATTATGATTCATTGAATATGATGTTTTCAGGCCTATAATTTGAAAACCACTCACTCTTTTTTTTATCGTTTCAGCAGCTCTTTAAAAAAAAAAAATGAGCCTTAGTTACAACCTATCAGGAAAATTTATGTTTCTCGTTTTGTTTTTCTCTTAAGTTCATAAAAAATCCTTTCATAGTTTATTTTTGTTCATTATTTATAACTACCAACCATGAGAGATAGTTAAATACTTTTATATAATCAAACAAAATTAAAGGTCCTTGAGATGATAACTTATATTTAAAGTAATATTTAAAAATATTTTGAAAATTCGTTATTTAAGCCCTATCAGTCTGTTTCCATGATAATGAGTTGATATTATATACGATTTAATTATACTTTGATATGATGTAGGTTATGATGATTAATTTAATCAAAATCGTTGGAGTAGTTTTTTTTTTTTTATTAAATATGTATAAAATCGGTTATTAAAATGGCTCTGATCAGCCGATTTTATCGAAAATATTTTCGTAGCATCGCTGTCATGTACTTACCTTAAATATGTAATTTTATTTACAAAAGACTTTTCTTTCTTGGAATAGGCCATTTATACTCAGACCACTTTGCGGGATTTTGTTATTTGAACTCTGGAGATCTTAACACTATTTTCACTAAAAACTTATATTTGAAGTTTTTCACGATAGTAATACTTCTCCATAATCGATATTAATTATAAAAATAATTACAGTATATTGTCCATGTAAGATATAAATATATTGACAAAATAAAAAATATATTATTAATTTTGTTGTATAATATGTAAAGTATAGATGTATAAAGTGGTAATACACAACTTTAATTATTTTTCTGTTCTGTATGCCAACTTAAAATATTTGAGATATACTAATTTTGTTCACAAACTGTATAATTAATTAGCTAGAAGAGGTATACAAAAAGTAATAAATTATTTTTTCATCTGTGATAATTTATTGACAGGTTAGTCCCAAATTTAAGTCTTCAGATTATTTTAAACTAGCTTTCGAATTTGGATCAATGTATATCCCTACTCATATACTACAAATGAATAATATCTGATTTCAAATTTTCAGCTTTCTAGTGCTATGTTGCTGAAATAGTATCGCATAACGTAGTAAAAAAGACTAGTGGTTCGCATTGAGTCAAAGTGAGTCCGCCGTTTAATGATTTTATTCCACTTTAATGACTGACTTAACCCTGATGTAAGATATGGCACTATCTGATCTTCAGCTATGGATTCCACATTCCCGTGTACTTCTGTCGTTGCCTCCTCTAATCCTGTGTTTTCAATTAAAAGTGTTTGAGCCTTTACTTTGTCTTCCATTCTTGCCAGGAACATTGATTCGAATATGACACCGTCATGCACCTTAACCACTCTCCTGAAAATTACATTGTAATTTTTAAACATACAAATATCATCAAACTGTAATTATTTACGAATTTTATTTATTTTTTTCGTACTAGACCACTTTTAATCCTATTAACGGCACTGGGGTATGGGTGGTACCAGTACTTAGAGGTTCAAATAACTTATTACAATTAAATTGATTCAAGAACTTCTCAGAAAAATATCAAAGAATACTATTTTTAACCGAGATCTTTAGTTAAATCTGCAAGCACTTATCACTTTTGTTGAAGAATTTTAGGAAGGTTTTTCATTCTTCGTAACTAATGAAAAGTTAGGTGAATGTCAAATAAATGATTGGTCCTGTCAGTTAAAATCTGGTTTGTTGTATTGTGTCAACTCTTCTACATCATACCGTATATGCATAATTTCTTATTTATAAACATATTAACTATATACACATTTTTGAAGTATGATAAATAAACATAGAATGAAATTATTTTTGAGGATTAGATTATCTGAAGATTAGGAATAGACTCCAAAATTTAATCAAACGTAGTGCTTACTAATTCTCAAATATGAAAATGACAGCGGAACAATGAATCCCAAGAGGATTAAATAAAAATCGTTATATGCTGAGATTTGTAATATCGAGGCTTGGATAGCTAAACTTTCATTTTTGAGGTTCAAACACCTATTTATCGACATATGACAATTGGTTTGGAAATAAAATGACTACACATTGTAAATTACTGAACATTAGTTACACACAGAAGTCATGTATAGAAATATTTACATAAGCTTAATTAATATGCTGTCTTGCCTTGCACCTTAATTCACACCCTTCCGTTTCTCAGCCATAACTGTTGCATCACACCAACGTGCTACAATTGTGAACAAATGTTATTTTGCTTTGTTAAATAGACGAAAATTAGTAAAACAAGACACGCCTATTTATTTTTCAGAATGGGATACGCATAAAATTCGTTAGATTAAGTTCGTTTTCGTTGTATAGAGATTACCGCTGCCAAAATTCATTTAATAAAATAAATTTTTATTTTCTCAACAGATTAAAATTTTCTATATGGAATTTTTTTCAGTTCGTTATATAGAGGTATATTTACCATTTAATATTATGGCTAGTTCAAGGGGTTTTGAACAAAAATCTTTTCATAGTTATTCCTTCTATCGAAGTTCCAGAATAATATAACTGAAATTTAATAATTTAACAGAGATACTTAATTCATTTAAATAAGAACAACTCAACTCGACTATATGCTTGATTTAATCACCAATCCTTTGTTCAGAAACAAACTATTTTAAAAGAATAATGTAAACGAAAACTTTTAGTGAACAGAGATTAGGTAATTAATGTCAGGTCTCTAGGTTTATTTATTAGTATTAGGATTTTAAAATTCTAAAACTATTTAAAATGCTACCCTAGCAAAAATAAAAAGATATGTTTAACATAATAGGAGTTCTGAAAATTAAAAATACCTAATTGATATAAAATTGTAGGAATATAAGTAATTAAATATTATAAGACGAAAATGGATAAAAGTCTGAAATACTATATATTGAACTTTTTAGCAGGGTTCTTAGATGACTGAGAAGGATCATTTTCAATTTTTTAATTTCTATTAGTTTTACCTTTCTGAGGTGCGAATAATGAAATCGGATGTGATTTCGACATTTAATAAATTCGTGTTGTTTGTTATATCAATCAAAGTGCAATTGACAGCTATGTCCACATCGCTAAATTCCAGCTGAAAATGATACAATGCATTATTATATTTATCATATTTATTTATATCGTAACACAAGAATATATTTTTTAATATATTTATAATCAAAATTATTTCTACGGTAGAATAGCAATACATTATAATTTTAATGTTGCATTTTTAAAAAAATAAAATAAAACTTTGTAGTGTAGAATAACTTACTGTAGAACACCCTGAAACCGCTGAGCTGCCTTGTTTAACGTAAAACTGTAAAGTTATCGGCGTTATTTTATTAATGAAGTTAAAATATTCCGCAAGATTATCACAGACTTCTGTGATATTAGATGAAAGTCCATATACATAGACCGAATTAAGTGACAAAAACAAAACAAAAAATATTGGATTCGACATCACACTTCTTTCCTCTCGCAAATTATCGATAAAAATGCCTGTGTAGAATCTGAAACCAATATCAGGATAAATAAATGGTTATCTTAATCAACAGTATTGTTAGGATTGTGACAATCTAATGCAGAATATCTTTAATGCCATAAATCACAAGTTATATTTGATAAAAACCCAAGCCTCTTTTAAATCATTATAGTTTTTCCAACATTGTCGCTAATCTGGATGAAAGTATACTTCTTTGTGAAATAGTGGCTTAGGTTTTTGCAAATGGGAACAGATTCGCTAATAAAGTTATAAATGAACAGTATGTACTACAGTGACGTTTGGTCATGCGAACGAGGACAGAAAGAAAAAATATATAGAGCTCGTAATTCGCGAACTATGTATTTATCCAATTGTACACGTTAGCTTGATTCCAAAATCAATTTACATTAAAAAATTGTGCTTATTGAATTTTCTTAGATATCTTATTCATCTTATGGCATTAAGTAGCTTCCCATAGTTCGTTTCGGTATTGGATTAAAAACCGAAGATTGGTATATTTGTAAATGAGATCGTAAGACAAGCGGTCCTGAACCTGGAAGCTCAAAATCAAAATGGGGTCGACAACGCACTACTCAAGGTGAATCCTACACACCCGGGGTTTGCTCCACTACCCGAAGTCACTCTAGCGAAAGCCCACGCCACAACACTGGAGTGGATAAAATTACGTATGGCAACTGCCCAAGACTTGAGGAAGGCTGTTTCTGACCTCAAACGGTTTACCTGGAAAACGGAAGAACTGAGCTACTTCATAAAAGGGGTGCCGGACTTAAAAGCCGAATTGAGACGAAGTCTATCAAAAATCTACTCGATAGTGAAGATGCAGAGGCATTAACAGCAGCCGTCTGCCGAATAAAGAGAGCATCTTAAATCAGATTCAGGCGGACGAATAGACCCCTTGGAGAGCTATCAAGAAAAGATTAAAGAAGGCGTTTGGATAAGAACGGACCTAGAAGAGGACATATTTATGATGGTCAGAGAGACTAAAAAACCGAAAGTCAAGTAGGAAGTGTGCCGCGGAACTCCTGGCTCGCTACAACAGAATTGCTGATAAACTCAGCGAGATGATGGAAACAATCAAGGTACAGGATCGAGTGCGATTCCTAGCTATAGTATTAAAAATTCAATGGCATGAGAGCTGAGGAAGAAGGGATTATTTCCAAGACAGCGCTTGCTTGTGGAATGTCCTAAAGATTTCATGGATGCAAAGCTATAGAGGTGGAGTCCCAGATGGCGGTAGAGGAACCAGGATGGATCAGAGTCGTTTACTAGCGTCCCAGGATTAACCCACCAACATGGTGGAGGAGATAATATCAAGATAAACACAAGGAAAAGATGGGAACCATTGAGAGAAGATTGATTCAGGAAAAAGAAGAAGGAATGACCGCCGAGAAGATCGCAAATGCCATAGGTATTGTAAAGCCGGACACCTTGTAGCACAATGTCCTCGCACCCGATGTTATGAATGTAGGACAGAACGACATATTTCCCGATAGTGTACCTATATGTATCGGCAGAGGGAGCAAAAAATAAGCCTGAACCAATGGAGGTCAATGCACAGAGATTACGGAGGAGAATCTCTCGAAGGACGAATGAATTCACGAGTGAAGCTACGGAATTGTCCGAGATCTCCGAGACAGAAACCGAGGGAGGAGACAATTGGCGAGAAGACGGTCAGCAAGGCAAGAGAAGAAGGTGGAGGCGAACAGGAGAATCAGCTAGAGCACGAAGAGAGTTCAAAGGAGTGTACGTTAAAGAACCACCATGTGAGAGGAGAGCACGGCGGTTTTCCTATTATACGAGCGAACAGAGGAATAAGCATGTTGGACACTGGCAGCTCTAACACCATTGTTTGCCGAGAGGCCCTTCAGAGATTGAGTGACGGAGAAAGGGAGCAACAGGTCATGGTACAAGAGCCGGGAAGAAAAAAAAGGCAGTTATCTCACCCAAATTTTTGATTACTTTAATGAAAGTTAGGTATAATTACTATTCAAAATTGGTGAGTCTGCCAAGTATAGGTAGGGGGAATAAAAAATGGCGGCTGTTTTAAAACCTTAAAAAACATTCATTTTTCAGCCCCTATTCCTAGTGAGCATCGAGGCAAATCTATGCCATCATTGTTGACACTGCCTTCAGCTTTTTTTTTTTTTTTTTTTCTTACCTCCTAGTTTATTTATTTAAATATATACAATTATATATACTACTTAGAACTAAGGATTATATATACACTAATACAATTTATCTTTGTTTGCCTTACGGCATTATAAGATGTTACATGCTTGGTCCGCTGAAGGCGGTTTAATATGAGTGGCTGGACTGCCAGGGGCTAACAAGGAATGGGGAGGGACCATTCCGGCTGGTAGTGTTGAGGTATGGATGACTTCAGGCTGCAGAGCCAGAAGTCCTTCCCTCGGCGAGAACGTCGACCAAGGGGACCATGCTTTGCCACCTCTCAGGTCTTGGGGGAGGGGTTGGAGCACCTCTCTGATAACACTATTCCTGGCCCTTTGGAGTGCGGTTCCTCTGACTATTCGCCGAAGGAGGGAATTCTGCAAGCTCTGCAGTTTGGTTAACGTGGTCCGGTAGAGGTGCCGCATGAGTGGTGCGCCATGGAGAAGAGTCGGACGTATAACGGCCTTGTAGATCTGCAGCTTGAGGCGGAGTGAGATCCGCTGTTAGGTAAGCAGGTGATAGAGTCTATACAACTTCTGTCGGGCTAGCTTAAGCCTCTTCCTGGCGTGACTAGAGAAGGTGAGGTGTCTGTCAAGAGTCACGCCGAGGTAGAGGATGCTATTAGAGAGTTTCCGACCCTCACCATCCACAACGAACTGCTGGGGTAGTCTGCTTTTCTTGCCCTTCTGGAAGGACATGACAATGGCATCCGTCTTCGACGGATTAACCTTGATCACGCCCTTCTTCAGGGCAGCTACTATGGTGGCAGAGGCAGTCTGTGCATGGTGTAGGGCCAGTTCGGCTCTCATGCTGGAAGCGTAAACACCGATGTCGTCGGCATAGGCTGCTACCACTGCATGTCGGTGCTCGATGGCGACTACTGGAGCCGTGAAAACGACAAACAGTAGTGGTCCAAGCACCGAGCCCTGAGGTACTCCACAGGTGGTGGGGACTGGAGGCGACAAATCTTCACCAACTCTTACGACGAACGATCGTCCACTCAGGTAGTTTCTGACCATTCTGCATAGGGCGGCGGGGAACTTGAACTCCTCCAGTCGGCGGAGCAGCAGGGGACACGCTCTCAAACGCCTGGCTGCAGTCTAGTGAGATGAAGGCAGTCCCATAATTGTTCTTCATCCGCTCTATGGTGTGGGCTTGCAGTTTCACCAGATGTTCACAGGCGACACCTCTTTGGAAACCAGTCTGTTCGGGCGGTATTATGTCGGCTTCTCTGATGTGCTCCATGAGATGGCGATGTAGGAGCCGCTCAAAGACCTTGCTCATGCGCGAGAGGAGGCTGATCGGGCGATAATGCTCCGGCGAGTCACCTTTCTTCCCAGGCTTGAGTAGTGTCACCACGATCGCACGCTTCCAGGCCGCTGGGAAGTACGGGATCCGTATGCACGAGTTGAAGATGTTCAACAGGAAGGCTTTACCCTGCCTGGGAAGCATCTTCAGTAGTACACTGGGGATCCCGTCCTGTCCAGACGACTGGTTGCCCTTGGTGCGGCACAGTACCGACTCCAGCTGGCCAAAGGTGGAGAAGATGAGCTTCTCGACGGGACTCGGCGGGCTTCCAGGTGGTGGTGGAGGAGCATTGGTCGTTCGCTCAGCATTCCTCGCTGCATAGCTAGACGCCAGGAAGGCAGCCTGTTCCCCAGACGTCATTAGGTCGTTCCCAGCAGTCAGATGTACAGTCCTCCTCTTGGTAACAAAGGTCCTAACCAACTTCCAGAACTGTCGATGGTCTTCATGTGTTCTTCGGAGTTGGTCATGCCAGAGAGATGTCTTCCAGTAACGTATGAAGGAGGCTATCTGCCGAGTCTTTTTTTTTTAAATAAAAAAAAAATTAAAATAAAGACAATAGATAATGGTGAAATGATAAGAGAAACAGCCAGAAATCAAAAGAAGTGTGAGGGAGGGGGTTGGGGTGCATCAGAAGATGGAGCTATGAGGTGATGTTAATAGGGTTTTTGGTACCTTTCCTGCTCTGCCACCTCGCAGGAAGGGGGGATGGGGTGATAGACTGGAATACTGGAATGAAGGAAGAAGGGAGACTGTCGAAGAATTTAATGTGTCTCCGTGTGATGTGTTGTTGTACAGTTTCTAACTGTAGTTCGTTATGAATGTGTGCCATGTTACGTCTTTCCAGAGATGTCCCCCGACATATCTTCTGTAGTGTGCTGTTTTGGTATTGTTGTAGTGATTTCAGGGCTGTTGGGTAAAGATAGTGTAGTAGTGGTGCGCCGTGTAGGAGTGATGGTCTTACTATTACTCCCACCACCTGCGGAGTACCTCAGGGCTCAGTACTGCGACCGTTGCTCTTCGTCATCTTCACTGCACCGATTGTGTCTCTAGAGCATGAGGAAGCAGTGATTGCAGCCTATGCATATGACATTGGGGTTTACGCCTCTAGCGCCAGACCTAAACGGGCTCTCGCCCTTGCCCAGGAAGCTTCTGCCAACATTGTATCCGCTCTGAAGAAAGATGGTATAAGGGTAAACCCGGCTAAGACCGACGCCATAGTCATGTCATTTCAGAAAGGGAAAAAGAGCTGTCTGCCTCAGAGATTTGTAGTGGACGAACAGGGCCGAAAAATCTCTAACTCTATCCTCTATCTTGTTGTGACACTAGACCGTCATCTTACTTTCTCCCATCACGTCAAGGAGAGACTCAAATCGTCATAGCCCGTCTCAAATCCTATACTAGACTACAACACTAGCTCACATTACCTCAACTTTCGTTACGACTGAAACTCCAGATTTATAAATCATACGACCTACCTTGCTCCATGGTGAGACATGATGATGATGAGACACCTCAACAAAACCACAATAAATCAACCGCAGGGATCTGTTCTCCGAAAAATCGCCCGGGGAACCACGCTTCAGAGGGCCAAGAACAGAGTCATTCTAGAAGAGCTCCAACTCCCCATTGTGCCGGAGTATATAGGCCGATGACACATCAAATTCTTTGATGGGTTGAAGGACTGCTGCAACCCTCTGTTCCGAGAGATCGCCCATCCACCAAGAACTGGGAGGTGGCAAAGCACCGTCCCTTTGGTCAATGTCCTCGACGAGGGAAGGGCTTTAGACTCTTAAGTCTGAAATAGTCTTCACCATTCCACCAACAGAACGGCCCCTACCCGTTCCTATAATCTACTGGCGTAAGCGATCATAACTACATTCACTGGACTCTTCACCTTATCTTATAATGCCAAAAGGCAATCCAAGGGATCCCTTATTCCCAGCTATACATATAGCATACCCTACTATATATATATGTATAATAAACCTATATCAATTTTAAAGAGGGTACAAAAAAAAAAATAGAAAAAGAATAATGTATCATTCTGGAGGCCGATCAAAATATATGTGCGCCGAATTCTAGAGAAGGTTCTGGACTATGAACTAAGGAAGCAAGTCACCTTCCAAATAATTTAAAGGGGCATAACTAGGACCTTCATGGAGGAACTCGGGATCGATATCCTGGACGCATGGAAAATAACAGAAAATATGATACTTGACTCCCTGGGAATCATCTACAACCACATGCATGGAAACTGATGAGTAATAGAATCATCTGTAGGAAGGATGACATGCTTACATTGCATATTTTAATTGTTATTTTATCATTTTTGTATATATTTTTAATATTTATTATATATTTAATT
>NW_027112095.1:901132-902841 GCF_000696795.3 Halyomorpha halys | reverse complement strand
AATTAAATCATTTTTTAAAAGGGGGCGATCGCCTGTTGGGGCGAATAGAAGCGATGTCGGAGGATCTACAAGTAAGTTACAGCAGTTCACACGTGTTACATCTTATTCCTTCTTCTCTTTTTTGACATTTGGCTTTCGCCGATACTTAACTTATAAATTATATGACATATATTTATAACAAGTTTATACTCTATTTAAAATGAATATTAGTTGTATTTTGTATTTTAGGTGTATTTTAAAAGGGGAATAATAGGAAAAATAAAAAAGAGGAAAGTCAGATTAAGTTGAAACAGAAATTATTAAAAATAAAAAAAGAGTAAAGGATAGAAAAAGAAGAAAGAAAAAAAAAAGGGATTGACAAAGAAAAAATATAATAAAGTATAAAAAGAAGAAAAAAAAATACAAAAAAATAAAAGAACTAAAGCGATGAAACAAAAAAGTCATATTCTATTATTATTTATTGTTTATTTTTTATGCTTATATATTGTAAGCTAAAAAAAAATGATTTAAAAAATAGTATGCTTTATTGCTTACTAATATCAACTTTATTATTATACACCACATAAGCAGCACATCTTTGTTTTTTTTTAATAACGTTTTTCTCTTCTTCTCGATCAGCTGATCTACTAGATTAGTTAATTTGACCTGACAAATGGTAACAATAATGGCTGAAATCTCATGTACTGCTTTTAAAATTCATTGTAAGAGGAGAATGAGAACAGGGATGTGTCAGGAAATTGGAGATTGAGTCAACAGGATGATGATGGGGCTGATCAGATTTCGTAATGTCTGTAATCAGTAAGTAAATAATCCTCAGTCGAGTCTGGGACTGTTCATATGTATCTGCCACTTTTTTGACCGTCTTGTCGGTGTCACTGTTCTGATAAGTATTACTAATCAGGAATTCTCAGTACAGACCTGTGTAAGCAAGTTAAAGAAAGGTTCAGCGCCGAAATATTTATTTTATTATTTTTCAAGAAAAATATATCACATGTAATCTAAAACAAGAATTTAATATTAATACATATTTTAAATATTTTAATATTTAATATTAACTTTGACCTCAGGGTTTTACGCCCTAAAGCCCCAGCCAATAACAGCAAGAAGAATTTAATTGAAATTGTGCTGCAATTAGTTCAACCTCATATACGAAATTTATTTTTGTATTTTGAACAGATTATATTAAAACTAGTTATACATGTTGGGTTCAGATAAAATTGTTCAGTTTTTTTTTTGTTTTGTTTGATTTAAATTAGCAATTACTCATTTTCTTTGCATTCGGATGTTAAGTACTTCATTATAACAAACGGATCATTTTATGAGGATGCCAAGGGTGCCGCAACCGAATGGCCGGGGCACATATTAATTAAGTATTCATTTTTTTAAAAATTATTTATTTATTTAATGTATTTACAACTGTTAAAATAATAAATACAATAAATAAATATGTTGTATGTTTCATTTACACTTGAAAATCTTGGAAAGGAACCACCCATTGTTGGTACTTACTACAAGCATTCATTTGAATTAGAAGGTCCCATGGCCATCTTCTTTTCAGACCCCTCGGAGGATTATCACGGAGAGAGGTTAAGGATTAGAGATTAAGAATTAATGGGTTAGGATGGGTAAGGAGTTTGGAATGAAAAGACGCATATCTGTTTTGGGCCAAATCTGCAACGAACGGAATGCTAAGGTCTTTGGGGATGAGT
>NW_027112095.1:899730-900976 GCF_000696795.3 Halyomorpha halys | reverse complement strand
TTTATTTTGATTCTTCAGTTTTGACACCATTCTTCAATGGATATTATTTGAGCCTGTAGTGTTTGTGATGCATTAGTAGGGTCGTTGTTTATAGACAGTATACTTGTGTCATCCGTGTATGTTGTTAGGAAAGTGTTAGGGTGCATTGGGATGTCAGCTGTATAAACCGTATAAAGAAAGCCTAAGACTACCTTGAGGAACACCGGCGGACTGAGAAAAGAGAGATAAGTAGGCCAGGTTATGATTTACTTTAAATGTGTATTTGGGAAGTAACAAATGTATCAAGGATATCAGGGCGTTTTTTAAGGGTTGTAGGTCGATAAGCAGGATTTTTAGGAAGAGGATGGAATAACTATTGGATGTTGTAACTCGGGAAAGATTCCTACCACGAGTGTTGAACGTTCTGTATCCCCACTGTTGTTCTTTGGGGTTGTAATCTCCTCCAGCAACAAATCGCGGACCAAAGGACAGGAATAAGTAGTCAAGATGGTTATTCTCGAAATTTAAAAGTGAAATCCATATATATATATATTGTTGGTACTTACTACAAGCATTCATTTGAATTAGAAGGTCCCATGGCCATCTTCTTTTCAGACCCCTCGGAGGATTATCACGGAGGATTAGAGATTAAGAATTAATGGGTTAGGATGGGTAAGGAGTTTGGAATGAAAAGACGCATATCTGTTTTGGGCCAAATCTGCAACGAACGGAATGCTAAGGTCTTTGGGGATGAGTATATTTGTAACCTAATAAGGAGCATTAAAAATTTTACGTAGGATTTTGGATTGTAAGGATTGGATGCGGGAGGAATTTAATGATTTGGTAGAACCCCAGAGCTGAATTACATATGACTAAATTGGTCTGATTATCGTAGTGTATAATAATTTTTTGTAGTGAATGGGGAGTTTAGAGCGTTTGTGAAGTAGGTGTTGAAGCAATCGGAACCTACGAGCAGTTTCTTGTTGTTTCAGTCTTGTTTGTGGATTCCAAGATGGAGCCAATGGTGGATTCCAAGTCTCTTGTCAAGATGGAGCCCTAAATATCGAATCATTTCAACAGGCGTTAGTGGTGTATTTAGAAAGGATACTGTAGGACAGAAGGGTAGAGGTTCATGACGGAGAGTAAAGGTGATCTGGTGGGATTTGTCAGGGTTTATTTTGATTCTTCAGTTTTGACACCATTCTTCAATGGATATTATTTGAGCCTGTAGTGTTTGTGATGCATTAGTAGGGTCGTTGTTTATAGA
>NW_027112095.1:896488-899680 GCF_000696795.3 Halyomorpha halys | reverse complement strand
ATATATTTAGCAACACTATCATATCCTTATTTACTCTACTACATGTAGGGTATTTTTCTTGTTAATTATCGGGTTTTTTTCGAGTAGTATTAAGTGTCGTCACAAACAAAACATAAATTCCAATGGATTTAGAGGTAAATTCGTATTCTTTTCTATTAAAAGAATGATACTTTTAGAAAGTTATATTCTTAACCAATAATAATTTAATATATACCTATTGTACTCTGATATAATAAGTATAGAAAAAAAAAGAAAAGGAATTTGTTATAAAATGTCGTCCATAGGCGGCTGAGGTCAGGTTCAATACAGATCTTTTAATTAATTTTGTAGATGATGTGGCTGACTAAATCGATGTGCACAATGTTATTTATTTGAATTGAAATACTCTTGTTATTTTTTCAGTTTTAATAAACTGTTCATTTGATTTGAAAGAATTTTGTTTCGTGATAGGATGTAGGTACTTCAAATTTCACATTATCTTTTTGTTATTTATGAAAATATTTTTAAGTTGTAACCAATAAGTTATTAAATGATTAACTCCATAAGAACATTCTTCACTTGTTCTAACCAAAATCAAGCTGCTCATTGAAATAAAAATCTATTCATAAAAAAGTCTGATAAAAAATATCATAAATATGATAAAAACTTTAGGATTCGTTTGCTTGGGTTTAAAAAATATACTTCGTAAAATTACTCATTCCTCGATATTCACTTTTTATTGTTCTGAAATAAAGAATATAATAAAAAAAATACGGGGGATATTGAACCTAATCTTGTTTAACGAAATAACTGTAAGAGCCATTTTTATTATAACTCTAAACCCAACAATAATTCTCTTTGAACATACTTTTAAACGCATTATTTGTCATTTAGAGGCAACATTCCTTATCAAGAAATAAACCCTGAGTATTTTTCAGGGATCCTGAGTTATCGACATCCACCGTACAGACAGTACCTCTCGGTGATCAAACGAGGACACACCTAAAGAGACTTTAATGCAACTCTGGCAAAATTCCAGTCTATTCTTCATTCAGCTTCAGACAGTCCGACGCCACGGTCGTTATATATCTACCTCTACCGTATTGAGTGGAATCCTTTCCGAAAAAAAGTTGTTTTTTGAATTTTTGGCAAACATTCGTCATGTTTATTTGTAATTCCCCGACTTTGGGGTGCGATAGACAAGCCATGATTGGATTTGGAGAGAATGTTCAGTAAGGACTCTTATTAATTAGATTTCATAGAAAATATCAAAATAAATGTACTTTCCATCGAACCAATCGATACAAATATTAAAAATGTTCACTATTCGGTAGCTCAAATGTTATATTAGCATTACCAAAACTGTTAGGTCTGAAAAAGTGGAATATCGGGCTTTACTCCATATCCTACATGTAAACATTCTACAAACATGTATAGTGAGAATTATTTGAGTAATATAGCTAGACCTCAAGTTGAATCATGAGTGACATTTCTCGTCTCTCTTTCTCTTCTTTTTTTTTTTTTTTTAAGTTTTAAGCGTGAAAAATTAGAAGTAGAAACGAAACTCGAGACTTTTTAATAAAGAAAAAAAGATTTGTCCTGAGTCACCTTTGTTCACCTTTGAACGAGGCCAATATGAATTCAGTAACGCCAGAAACATTTCCGAGATTCATTGATGTCTTCTTGATTGGATGAAGCAGTTTTTCAAGAAGTATGTATTGACGACTTACTAATGTTCACTAGATCAGAAAAGAACTTTGACCTTGCAAGGACAACACCAGATCAATTTTTATGGTACATAATCTCCATGAAGGGATTGAGACCGAACAGTCAGCAGGTGTTGGCCCTGCAAAGGAAAGCGTTACCAACAGACCTAAAAACAATACGGCAATTGCTGGGGACGTTAAAATATTACAGGAGGTTCGTTCACGATACGATGACCGGAGAGGGCAATATCGCCGTTATTAATATGGCACTAAGAAAGGTGTGGGCCAAAGTTAGAGACAGAATTGAGAGGGAGAAACGGAAAAGAGTAAATAATACTCGGTGTCCGATGTGGTTAGTAAAATCTACCTGAAGGGCGTGTTCATAATCATTTAAGAAAGTAGGTGGGAATAATATGTTAACAAGGATGACGAAGAACTAGGGTACAAGGAGGATAACTGAAAGTGTACCAGTCTTTCAACATAAATATAACGCTGGAGAACACTCATTCATTGTTAGAAAATAGGAAAAGTAAGCGGATGACACCAGTCTCCTGACCGTTCGGAAAACAAGGTCGAGAGAAATAAGTTACCTATAACCCTGGCCTCGTTGAGAAAAGGAAGTTGAAATAACAACCCAAAAAATACTTGAACCTCGGTTCGTGGTTCCTAATAGAGCTTCGAAGCTCTAAATTGTAATTTTATTTGAACTTGTTCAATTATATTCAATTATCCATTAATTCTTAATTAGGAAATTATGTTATTTAATATTGAAGTAATTTTTTGACCAATACTTAAGAAATTGTTGTACATGTTGGTCATTTTGACTGGATTCCATACGATTTGGCCGTGCTGATATATCTCTTGAATTCATCATAAATGGCATTCCAGTGGTCATTAGGAAATACATCTCCTTGATCCTGTTCTAGATATGAATCAGCAAGATCGTCGAAATATTTCTTAAACTCCAACCAGTCATTAATCGAAGTCTCCAAAGTGGCCTCAGAGAATGACCTCTGGCTGACATCAGTGACGGAAATTCTTATGTCTGCGCCTAGTATGGTGCGACGCACAACCCGTAGTTTACGTTCGAGGGAGCGAATATGTTGCGTCAAATCCATAATGGAACGTGGCATAAAAATAATTTTTTTTCTCAGTCCAAGTGTGGCAGCGAATTACAGCGAAGAGAGCAGGCCGACACAATAAAACGTAAAGCAGCTGCACGATTGTACCGATAAAGAAATAAATAAATAAAACATTCAAGATACATGTCAAAGAATGGCGAAAGAAAAAAAAATATAATTAAAGCCAAAGCGTAGGCTTGTTTCAGAAAATTTATAATGAAATTTATATGAAAATATATATTTTTTTGATTAAAAAAACTCTTTTTTATGTATTATGCAATGTATAGTTTCCTGATGCCAACAGAGAATTATATGTTGCATCATAAACTTACCCTTTGACATTTGAATGATACATAAATGCATCAATTATTATTACAGTTTACTTG
>NW_027112095.1:886170-886563 GCF_000696795.3 Halyomorpha halys | reverse complement strand
CCTGCCCCAGCGCCGACTTTTCCCCCGACAATTTGAGCCCAAAATGTCTTATTCTCTGGAACACGCTATTCAAGTGTCGCACGTGTTCTATCTCGTTCTTACTAAGCACAGGGAGGTCATCCATCTAAACCTGACAAACGGATTCGTAAATTCCTCTCAGAAACTCGTCCATCAGGCGCTGAAAGGTTATGGGAGCATTTTTGAGGCCAAAGGGCATACTTGTAAACCCATAGTGACCCCATTCAAAAGTGAATGCCGTCTTATGTCGATCATTAGGGTGCATCTTAATTTAATGATACCCAGCCTTCAAATCCAGCGTGCTGAATTCCGTCGCCCGGCCAGCCTGTCTAAAATGTCTTCAAATCTGGGGATTGGATACTTTTCGTCAATGGT
>NW_027112095.1:868230-883853 GCF_000696795.3 Halyomorpha halys | reverse complement strand
AGACTGAAAATTAATCCGCTATCTAAAGTTCCCGGATTTCGGCACCAGTTAAGTATCGGCGAAAGCCAAATGTCAAAAAAGTGAAGAAGGAATAAGATGTAACACGTGTGAACTGCTGTAACATACTAACTTTATTGGGTTCGGTACATCTCTTTATATACCTGCGATCAGCTGATTTCCTCAGTCAGCTGACTTCGAAGTAACAGCTGACTAAGGCTGTAACTCCCCCCCACCAGTTGACGAACAATCCTCGTAAACTTCAACTATACAATAAATTAATATAAAATACAACAACAATAACTATTTATAATAAACTATATACAATAAAGAAAGCAAAAGATTTACACTCCTCGTAATCACTATTACAAACTAAAAGTAAAGCAAAACAAAAATAAATTTAAAAATATGTAATTTATTCAGTACATCGCCATAATAAAAGACAAATTAAAAAGAATTATTTACCACTTAAGAAAAGATAACACAACAGATACATTGAGATGAGAACACTCCGGATTACTCTTCCACAGGTGTTTCAGTTTGTGGGACTTTAAGTTGTTCAATATGCGTTTGGGTTCTCTAATGCTCTCAATAGTTACAACATTATGTTCTCTTATTATTATCACCCTGAATGGTCCCTCGTATCGCTGTATCTCCTTACCCCAGTTTGATCCCAACTTTCTGCATACAATTGTTCCAATTTTTACCATTCCCTTCCTATCTGTGAGGTTTAAATTCTCCCGAGGAGTACTCTCCTGGATTTTTCCCTCTCCAATTTTCCCCGGAATTTTTCCCATAGCTTTTTCCTAGTGACTTGATTGTTGCTTATCTCGTCACGGTCCACCGCCGTGCCCTTAGAGTTCCGCCGGATTCCACTAAGCCCAAAAAGGATCTCAAACGGCGAAAACCCCGTAATGGTGTGGACCGAATGATTGTATGCCGCAATTGCTTTTAGCATTGCCACGTCCGGTTCCAGCCCTTGGTCTGCCTGGTACAATCGAAGGTGATCGCTCAGCGTTACGTGAAGCCGCTCTACGCCTCCTCTACTTTTGGGGTGTCCTGGTGTATTGAGGTGCCATATCACATCCAGGTCCTTCATTTCCTTTCGTATCAAAGAGTTGTCAAATTCTCTTCCACCATCCGATGGGATGCGTTCGGAAACTCCGTAGAACTGAAACCAAAAGCGGAGTGCTGCCAATACTGCTTCCGAAGACCTATCTTGCACCTGGTGTGCCTCTGCGGCAAAAGATCAATCATGGTCACCAATTTGTACCCTTTCCATGTAAATGTGTCGATTTGTAAATCTTTGAGTGGTACATCTGTGGTAGGTGTCTTCTCCTGTCTTCCTTTAGGCATTTAGTGCGTAGACATACCTCGCAGCTTCCTACAACCTCTGATATAGTCTTCTTTATTCTCCACCAAAAGTATCTTCTCTTTAACGCTTGCATTGTCTCATGGATTCCCCGGTGATTTGTCTTTCCCTGATAATATGCTAAGGTAACTTCTCGTTGTTCTTCTTCCAGAAGGGTTTCCACCATCAATTTACAACGGATGTATGTCCTGTCCATTCCAATCTGTTCATCACGCCATAGCCGCTTGATCTTCTCCCAAACGGTTTCCTTGCCAACATACAGGTGATGTTTTTCTCCAGGCTTTGAAGCATTCTTCAAAATTCTACAGATCTGGTCATTCTTCACTCCTGGTTCCGACCAGATCGTCGTTATTTTACTTCTCCCGTACTCACTATGTTTAATTTTGGTCATTCCGGTGGTTTTGTTTTCCAAATAATTTTCTCTTCTTGTCATTAATTATTTCCTCTATTTCCTCTATATCCCCTGGTCTTTCTTCAGCCAAACTCTCGTTATTCAAAGATTCTTCCGCTTCATCCTGGTCTTCCTCTCTGGGCGTCCATTCCCTCATGACACCGGATGGTTCCCCATTTTCTTGTTCCACGGCGTTCGTGGTTATGGCTCGAGACAACCAATCGGCCACCACATTTTCTTTGCCCGGTTTATATATAACCTCCATGTTATATTGTGCTAGAAGCTCCTTCCAGCGAGTTATCCTAGCTGACGATTCCTTTAGTTTTCCTACCCTCTGGAGTGGTCTGTGGAGTGGTCAGTATGAATCTTGAACCTTCTGCCGAACACATATGGTCTAAAGTGATCGACAGCCCACACTATTCCCAAGAGTTCTCGCTCCATTGCGCTGTATCTACTTTCCGTCTCTGTAAGGTGCCTGCTGGCATATGCCACTGGGCGCTCTCCCCCACCACCCTTCTGAGACAGCACCGCTCCTAGCGCATACTCACTCGCAACTGTGGTAATCGTAAATTGTCGATTAAAATCAGGAAAATCTAGTACCGGCTCTTCCTGCAACCTCTCCATGCACCGTCTGATATTGTCCTCCATCATCGGGGTGACGATCATCTTCCTGCCTTTCTTGAGTAGGTTTTTGAGTGGAACGAGATACTCCGCCATTTCTGGAACAAACCTCCTGTAATAATTTAGAGTCCCCAACAACCTCCGAATTCCTTTTATGTCACTAGGTACTGCCATTTTCTGGATAGCTGAAACTTTATCCGGGTCTGGTTTTACTCCGTCCCTTGAAATTGTGTGGCCCAGAAATTTTATTTGTTCCTGCCCCAGTGCCGACTTTTCCCCCGACAATTTGAGCCCGAAATGGCTTATTCTCTGGAACACGCTATTCAAATGTCGGACGTGTTCAATCTATAACTATCTATAACCAGTCAGTTCGGGAGGTGTTATATCGGCTTCTCTGCAGTGCTCCATGAGATGGTGATGTAGGAGCATCTCCAAGACCTTGCTCGTGTGCGAGAGGAGGCTGATCGGGCGATAATGCTCAGGCGAGTCACCTTTCTTCCCAGGCTTGAGTAGTGGCACCACGATCGCACGTTTCCAGGCCGCTGGGAAGTACGAGATCAGTATGCACGAGTTGAAGATGTTCAAAAGTAAGGCTTTACCCTTCCTGGGAAGCATTTTCAGTAGTACAATGGGGATCCCGTCCTTTCCAGACGACTGGTTGCCTTTAGTGAGGCGCAGTACCGACTCCAGCTGGCAAAGGTGGAGAAGATGGGCTTCTCGACGGGACACGGCGGCCTTCCAGGTGGTGGTCGAGGGGCATTGGTCGTCTGCTCAGCATCCCTCGCTGCATAGCTAGACGTCAGGAAGCGGCCGGGTCATAGCGTTAATGGCGGGTTTTATGCTGTGATCACCGGTGCGCATGAAGACATTGCGCAGGTTGTTTCGTTGGCCAATTAGAGCTAGAATGTGCTTCGGTGGCGTTGGGGACTGGAGCGAGCCTTGGGATGTTCCTATTGGCTGCCCTCTTGATGGTCTTAGTGATCCTCTCAACCGCTGGATCTACCTCGTCCGGTGTATGGTATTGGCTTATGGCTGGTAGGTCTTCTAAGACGCTCGACCTATATCCCTTCCAATTAGCTTCATGCAAGTGGTATTTGCTCGCAGGTGGTGTGACGAGCTCGCCTTCAAAGGTATAGAGCACCGGCCTGTGGTCCGATGGTCCGTAGGACAATACCCGACAGTCAGTATGCGGTCACTGCATGCTTCTGGAAAGGAGTAGGTCGAGCGTTGACGTACATGAGGGGCGACCGGTGTGCCTGAATGTGTGTACTCCCGGGTGAAATTGGGCCAGCCTGGTCTTGGTGATGTACGTTCCCAGCGGGTTATTGCTGCTACACAACCAGGCAGTGTTTCCGGCATTTAGGTCACCCAGTACTATATGTCGGCTTGTCGCCTGGATATGCTGCACCAGCAGCTTCACAGACGTTAGACAAGCCCTAGGCCTCCTGTATACACAAGTGAAGGTGTAGCGCTGTTTGAAACGGACGTCGACCGAGACCAGGTGGGTACCCTCGGTAGTATTAACAGGGATCGGCACGCTACTTGACGGAATGTCCCATAACTCCCTAATGCATAACTCCCTCTCGTGCTTCGGGGAGACAGACCTCTCGATATACCCGGAGAAAGACATTTTCTACATCCTGCGGGAGAGGAGAAAGCATGGGCAGTCTAACGGACAGAACGCAGCCACACTGTTAGGACAGTTTAATCTGACCACAGAAAAGATGAGAGAGACTCTTGGAGCGGATGTTGTCAGTTGGAAGATGAATTTTATCAACTCCATAATGAAGGTTCAACGCCCGAACCAGGGCAGAATACGTAATGGATGAGGGAAAGAATACAGGAAGTACCATGGGTGCGGAAAATTAGGACACCTGGTGGCACAATGCCCCCGTACTAGGTGCTTTGAGTGCGGCAATGAAGGCCACATAGCACGACAGTGCCCTTATATGTACAGAAGGGCAGAGATGGGACCAGGGGAACCGATGGAAACAAATTTCCAGCGGATACGGCGGAAATGACGAGAGGTCTATAGACCTAGTGAGTCCTCTAGTGAAACCTCAGAAGCATCAGAAGCCTCAGGAACAGAGGGGGAAGGAAGAGGAGGACGGAAGAATAAACCGCCAAGCCGTAGAGGGCGCCGAGTAAGTGAGGGTAGGAGATCAAGGCAAGAGAGTTGAGGTGGGTGCCAGGAGAGGGGCGACCGCACATTAGAGGTTTTCAATATCAAAGGAGAGATCAGCGGTCTGCGATCTATTAGGAAAGGCAGGTGCGGGGGATTAGGAATAACAAAGGCCTGTGGACGATTCGGTTGGGGCAGAGGAGATATCGGTGTCGCGTGCTACGAATGTGGAGATGCCAAACGGATAGGTGCGATTCAAGGAGCGGGAGGAATTTGAGACAGGAAATAGAGGACAAATATGCAGATATTTTCTTTAAGGAGGGAGTGTTACTGGGGGTGACCGGACTAACAATGCACCAAATCCCCCTGAAACAAGATAAAATTACTTACGTAAAAGAGAGGAGGTATCCAGGTGCGCTCAGACAGTATGTCCGGGAAGAGTTAGAATAGCTGGAAGAGTTAGATAGAAGAATGCCCCAATTACATTCCAACGATTGATGGACGAATTCTTACGGGGAATCGACGGGTCCATGTGCCAAGTATACATGGACGACCTGCTCGTTTTTAGCAAAACGGAGGAACAACATGTGTCCCACTTGCGCAAGGTGTTCGAACAGGTCTGGAAATTTGGGTTAAAGTTATCCAGCGAAAAATCAATATTGGGGAGAAACGAGATAAATTTTTTAGGACACACAATATCGGAACAGGGAGTCAGGCCAGACGCAAATGAGGTAGAGGCGATTAGGAAAATGGCGATTCCAACGGATGTTAAGGGAATCAGGAGATTGTTGGGCGCTCTGAATTACTATAGACGATTCGTACCGGCGATGGCCAGGTATCTGGTACCCATCAACAACCTTCTGAAAAAGGAAAATAGGGTGCAGGTGACGCCCGAAATGGTGGAAAACATTAGAAAATGCATGGAAGCGTTTCAGAAGGAACCGGTGTTGGCATTTGGAACCGGACTTTGAATGTACATTTATCATCACTACGAACGCAAGTGAGTACGCGTTGGGGGCGGTACTGTCGCAGGAATGCGAAGGTGGAGAGCGACCGGTGGCGTATGCTAGCAGACGGTTAACAGATGCTGAGACAAGGTACAGCGCACTTGAGCGAGAACTGTTAGGTATTGTGTGGGCGGTAGAACATTTTCGCCCCAGATCTCAGTCTTCCTCTTCTTTTGGTGGAACGTCGATATTGGGCGGTCAAGTCCTTTCCATTGTGAAATGAGTTTGGCCCACCACCTCCTTCCATCCATAAATGAACTCCCTGAAGAAGGAATAATTCTCTTCTTCCATCAACCAGAGAAAGTCCAACTTGGCGAGGGCGAATATCCCGATCTTTCTCAACAGCCTGGCTCGGTGTCCTTCTATGGCGGAGCAATCCACTATTACGTGTTCTGTTGTTCAGGAACTCCGCACGTGGGGCACCGGGGGTCGATTTTCTTTCCAAAGCTCTGCAACCTTCCCCGAAACCCCCCGTGTCCTGTTAGGATCTGTGAGACTATTGGGATGACCCATTTAGCCTTTAGTCTTGAAAGGACGGTAGGGAAGAATTTTCTCAAAGTAGCGCCCTTCTGGCTTGCTGCACACCGTCCATTCCACTTCTCTATTGAGTCCTCCCGCAGTATTTTCTTCCATAAGTTTGGAGTCTCGTCGATCCTTTCTCGGAGCTCATCCGGTAGCGTTTCTAGTCCCTGCCTCTTTACTTCATATTTAAGGATTATTTCTTGAGGATGAGGTCCAGGGGCATCGCTGCGGCCAGCACCTGCACCGCCTCATGTGACACGGTTCTGTATGTCTTCGTGACCCTCAGCTAAGCCAATCTGAGTATGGTAGCCAGTCTTCTCTTCTGTGTCTGCGTGAGTTTTCGGCTCCAGGCAGGGGCCTGAGTCTTGGCTGATGCCATACTCAACTTCCTCCTCACGCACCACTCTCCTACGAGACTGGCACACCTATCCGCTTCTGTCTTTAATTTGGATCTACTGTTCTTGGCCACGATGACTTCCAGGTCGTCGATGTAGGCCGTGGCAAGGAACCTCTTGTCCTCTAGTTCCCCCAGCAACTCATCGAATACAAGTTTTCACAGAGCTGGTTCTAGGACCGAACCCTGGGGACATCCTGTTTCGATTTTTCTCTCGACCACGTAGTAGTTACCCCTGATCCTGACACTCCTGTTATTGAGATAACTACCTACGAGGGAGTAATGATTACTGGGGGTATCGAGCTCTTGCAACCGCTGGAGTACACGGGGCCATCAAACCCTGTCGAGTGCGGAAGAGATGTCAAACATAATCAATAAGACATATTTCTCCGCCCCCTCCTCCACGTGCTACGCACTCTCAGCAGCGCATCCGTAGTTCCATAGCTAGGGTATGTATAGGCTATATACATCTTGGCAGCCTCCTTCAAGGTGGTTGCCTGGCACCTCTCACTCTAATACCGCCATCATTTGTAACGGCTTAACCTTTCCCAGTGCCACCCTGTATGGGATACCCCAGGGATTCCTCTACAATAAATTCGTCCCAGGACTTCTTCTTCTGGCAACGCACCCCGTTTCGGTATACACTATACCTATGCTTAGATTCTTCTCGAAGTGCAGGCCTTCTCTCGTCGTTTCTGCACTCCTGGTACCTACGCCTGGACCTGTAGTATTCTTTTTTTAACTGCGTCAGAGCCGGTGTCCACCATGGAACCAGACATACCTTCGCCGTTGGAGGGTAATACTCGCCGCTTCATTGATGGCGCCCTTAAGCATTGGCACTCTGCGGTCAATCTCGGGCTCCTCATCTATCGGGGTCATCTCCTCCCTCTCATCTCCTCTCATTCTCTGTCAGCCTGTATTCCCCCCAATTCACTGGAAAACGCTCTCCAGTTCGCCGATCGAATCTCAAAGCCCTTTTATATTTCTGGGGCCTTCCTCTTCCACCACACTGAAGGCTATGACCCAGTGGTCGGAGCTGGTGTTTGACCGTAGGGTCCAGTCTGCAATAACCTTTGCTATGGGAGCCGTGGCAAGTGTCACATCTATCCAACTCTGGCCCCGTGCTCCAACAAATGTGGGACCAGAAGGCTCGTTCATGATAACCAGCTGACACCTCGCCACGCATTCTTCTACTAACCTCCGTCTAGCGTCTATGCGAACAGATCCCCAGGCCGTGCTCCACGAATTGGTGTCGGAACAGACTATCACGTTTTTATACTTAAGCGCAATAACCTTCACATCAGCAATATTATCCTCTACATTGATATTTACATTCGCCTGTCGTGGTGGTATATATGCTGAAACCAGAGCGAAGGCAACTCTGCCCCGCCTGACATAACATGCCGCCTGATCTGCTGTGGTGAATTGCTTCAGTTCCATTACGGTGAGGGTATGGTTAACGACAACAATCGCTGCTCTAGGCCTTTTCTCGCCACTGCCTAGACCGACCACCCTCGACGTAGTTCCAAAACCTATGACCACATTCTTTCGACAACAAGGCTCCTGAATCGCCAAGATGTCAGCACCTCGGGCGAGAGTTCTCAATTCGTCCGTGACCACTCGTCTCGGGCCCATATTGACCTGCAGGATATGTATCTGCATAGATTGCATCTCCAGATGTACCGGGCATTCCCTGCTGCCCGCACAATGTCGGAGATCTTTCCCTGCTCTTCCACTTGCCTTGCAATTTCTACAACACGACGGTTCACCAGTCCCTGGGCACCACCTGCATGCCACCTCCTTTATACAGCCTTTTGCAGGGTGTTCGTATTCTTGGCACCGAAGGCAGAGCAAGGGGTCCAGGTAATCTCTTATGGTCAGGCTCCACCATTCTCCGCTGACGTCCCTCACGTACAGGGTCATCAGGGCGAGTCTCATACCTTGGTGCACCTCAACCACCCACGTAGTTGTGAGCCCGCCCCTCGCGGGAGTGGAGAAGCAGGGTCTAAGCGATTCCCTCCTGTCTTTATCCTCCTTTGGAGCCTTTATAGGGATTTTGTCCCAAAGATATCTCTCCAGGATACTCCCGTCCCAAATATTGGGGACTCCTTTTACTTCCAGGCGAGGCCTGCGTGTCACAGTAAGGCTCACCTGTAATCCCATTTCTCTCAGGTTACCACAGGTGAGGAGCTTTTGTGGCTGTTCAGGGCCTTTTGTCCTGACCATAACACTGCCCTTTTGGGTGATTTTTATCAATTTTATGTCCCCAATGCTCTTCAATTCTTCTTGGGACGGGAGTTTCTTGTATATATCTTTTGGAGTCCATCCCGCTGTGCTTCCTTTGAGTATGACATAGGTCACCGTCTCCTGGCGTTTAAGCGGAATGGCCGGAACGCTCGCAAGGACGCCAGTGAAAGTAAGTTTTTTTCCCTCCTTTAGCCCCTCTTTCGGAGGCACATCCTGGGCTGGGGTCTTCTTTTTCCTCCTCTTTCTTCGCACAATTTTTTCCCAGCCTCCGCTTTCCTCTGTAGAGGTATCCGATTTAAAGTTCCTTCCCCTACAGATCGGTGTCTGCCACGACCTTTGGGGCATTGGAGCCGGTTCCACGCCCTCATATTTATTTATGATTATTAATATTTCCCTCCATTGAATTTCGGAAAATAGCATTTTATACCTACTACCAGGTATAACACAGCCGCCTCTAACCTGAGGAACAAACGCTGACCAGTACGCCTCCTATTCTAGGAACCGTCGCGTCTGGATTTGATTCTAGTTTTAGTCCACCCCAGGTATTTTATTTTCCAGGTTCTCGCCATATCTAGTGAGAATCCCCCTATTCGTCACCTGGGGAGGCGCCTGATGGGAGACTAGCTACTCCGCACGGGATTTTTTAATATACATTTCAGCAATATAACAACTAAAAGAAACATACTCCCATGGACTGAACAGCTTCGTTTATTTTTAATAAGAATTTATTCTATTTACTAATATATTTTCTTTTGCATATAAAAATTGTATAAAATCTTTTTATTTTGTAGTTTCTTGTTAGATGTTTCTCCTTTCGATTCTATAATTTTGTATTTTCGATTTTACTCTGGAGGAACATTGTTCCAGAATAAAATATATTATCTATTACTAGTAATATTAGCCCCAATACTATTCTTGTTAAACTTTTGAAAAAAATGAACAGCATGACTTCATTAAGGAGAATTTAATTTAATCGTGATGAAGATAAAAGAAACAAAGTATCCCTTTTGTACTTCGTTTGTTTATACTTTATGTTAGTCATATTAAAAATTAAATGTCTCTTCCAGAATTATTTCAAAATACATTAGGCAAAATTAACGCTGCTGAAACAGAAAAAAAACATAAATAAATATGAGAATACCTAGAATCGCTTATTTCAAGTGGCAGTGAGATACAGTCAGAATACTGGCAGCTAATTAGATTAGTCTTAGCGATAACTTCTGTCTTCAGAGAGAATAAATAAATGAATAAGGAAAGGTCTGTTTTATTTGTCTGCTTACGAAGGTTTCAGTTTGCATTTTATTTCTCATGGGAGAAAATACCTTTATTGCTTTATACAAACACACACAAAGTTTTTTTTCTAACACATTTCTATCTACCAGTACATTTTTATGTCCAAGAAATTCCTCATACAATTATCAGAAATAAATGATCTAAATAAAAAAATCACAATGACTTAAAGTTATTGTAATTATTTAAAATAAAATACCACAATTTTATAGGGACACAAACAAGTTTCCTCCGTATTCTATCACAAATAAGGAGTTGTTTTTTTTTTTAAATATAATTGTATGAAGTATGCCTTCACCTTAATGCCAGGAAAACTTCACATTTGGTTGGCAGGTTGAGTTTGAGTTGACTGTATATAAATCAAAAATAATACATGGTAATGGATGATAATAAAACCCTATTATATGAATTACAAGTGATGTAAGGGGTGGCGGAAAGAAAACATTTATGATTAGATGGGTTAATAAACTTTTAATGACTGGACTATGGAAAATTGTAGATATTAGGAGGTGGTTGGTGATGATGTAGATGTTAGTTGTTGCATTAGGTGGACTTCCTCCATTCTCTGGCTTCTCCCTCCTTATCTCTTGAATTCTCTCATTTCCTGATCTCTCTCTCCTCTGTTCCGGGGGGCACCTCCGAGTCTCTCTACTCACTTATTTTCATTACCAAAGATTGTAAAGCAAACGAGAAAAAATAACTGTGTTGGCAAAATACAAAAAACAAGATGGCTTCCTCTCATCCGCCGGGTTACTTCCCTTGCCACCGAGAGGGCCAGAGGAGGTAAGATTTTGGCGCTGGTAGTGCCTTTCTGATGGGAGCCCTCCCCCAAATTCAATTCAGACCTTGGCGCTAGTATTGCCTACATCGAGGCAGCCCTTCCAATTCAACCTTTTGGTTGCCGTAGGTTACCCGAAACAATAATGAAATGAAAAAACTCGCATTTAGAACACAATACTATTCTATATTCTTTGTACCACCTTTCGAGTTTACCCCATATTTATCTACTACTATCCTGCAGGTGTAACAATTAATTTAATATTATTATCAAAATTTTTTCAACATTATTATATGTATACAATTAAAATCTTATAATCTATTTTACCTCATTTTGTTAATTACATCTATTTCTATTTTGAAATATTGTCATACGCACGATTTAAAATTTACTACATAACATTATTTAAATAATGTGTTTCACTACTTATGGATTAACTTAGGCATTATCTCTTTGGACTTATCAATATGCCTGTGTGCTTTTTTTTTGTTTTTTTTTTTACCTTCTTATTTATATATCTATATTTAATAAAGCTTGCTATTTAAGTTAAAATTATGGTTATCGTAGTTAATCTCTTTTTCGTCACTAATAACTAAACAATGCAAATAACCATGTAATGTTTGTTATCTGTATTGGCTCTTTGGCATAACTCCCCTAACTGTTATGATGTTCATTGTATACAGTTCAGTTGTTAATCTAACACACAACTCCCCTCATTCAAAGACGCCTCGCGATATGCTTCTATCCGTTTCTGCAACAGATTTATTCAAATGAAAAGTTCCTTCAAATGATAGTTATTCAGCTTATAACTTGATATTTTAACACGAGAAAAAATATGTGATGCTGATTCGGAGTTGGCCACCAGCCGCGAAAGAGTGATGATGTTCTTTTGTGCTCTCCGAAGTTGATCGAATTGATTTACGATTTTGCCCAGTGATGTACATTGTATAGCTCTTTATTGATGTGTTTGTGTGAAAAGAGAAGAACTAAGACACTAAAGGCATAATTTTGATTGGTTTAATCGGTGCGGGCAGTGGATCTGAGGCAGGAAAGTTGCTTGTTCAAGCAGGTTCGAATAGTCTAGCTCTTATCTACCCTTAACCTGTTTCATCTACTTCAAATCAACTGATAAGTGATTTAATTTTCATTGAACAATTGATAGTTTCATAAAAAAAAACAAAAAAAAAACTGGAACCTACCACGCTTTAAGCAATTTTAACGGGAATTTGAAACAATAACGAACGAATATAATAAAAGAATTGCAACAAAAACGCACACTTTATTAGAAAACATAACATCCGAACTCAAATCCGTTAAAAACAACATTTTATTAAAACAAATAATATACTATTTAGAGAAGAAAGTAAGAAAAAATAATATAGTAATGTTTAATCTCCCTGAAAAAGATGCTTCCACTTCAGAAAATTCTGTAGATGTTGTCAAGTCAGTACTATCCAGCAACGATATTAAGTTAACAGAAAACTCAATCAACAACTGCTACAGGTTGGGGAAAAAAATTAATGAAAAGTCAAGACCCATAATGATATCTGTTAATAGCTATTTAGAAAGATTATGGAAAAAAAGGAAACATTTGGGAAAAATAACATTTTCATTAAACACGATAAAACACCTGAGGAAAGAGCCAAAGAAAAGCTTATATATTCATACATTAATAGACTACGAAGCTATAACAGCACCGTTTCAGATAAAAATAATTTTTTCGAAATGAAGGATAGTAAATATCATATATCTGAAGGTTATCACCGAATTCACCTCCAGACCAAACAACGAAAGGTAAAAAAGTAAGTGAAAGATTGGAACAGTTTCGGTTTCGTGATAGAACATCCTTACTTCCCAATTTACAATAAACCTAATATACAATTTGAACAAAATAAGTTAAATAGGGAATTTGAAAGTTATAAAGATAAATTAATGAATAATGACATTATGAACAAAAACTTTAGCTTTTTCAGAGTGTCCGATAAATACAAAAAAGACTACTAACAATAAGCCCTGGATGACAACTTATGATGTTATTGACAAGGCAGTGGTCAAGGACCAAAACAACATCCTTTGGAAGCTACAAGTATTATTATTGTAGAGAAGACATCACCGCACTGTTCCCACCACTTCCAGTTCGACCATCGGAGCATTATCACCGTCAACAAAAAGAGCCGCTAACAGTAGTCGACCACGGTGATAAGTTAGTAAACATTATAGATTGGAATATTAATGGTTTTAAAAACATCAGAGATATAGCTAAAATGTACAGTTCAAATCAGTTAGTCTGTTTAACGAGTAGCACGCGCTACACTATGACTGATCACCTGGTCATAAATTATAATGTCAGAGGCCTCTCACCGAAACAGGCTGAAATAGAATTACTACTACAGCAGCATCGACCGTCAGTGATGGCACTCACGGACACGATGCTCCCCTCAACGTCGTCACGGATCTACTTCCGGGGATATGTGGTGTATCGAGAAGCCTGTCTCCCCGGAGCACGAGAGTGAGTGCTGATTCTAGTCAGGAGAGACATCCCATCCCAAAGCATGCCGATCCCTGTGAAGACCGCTGAAAGTACCCACCTGGTCTCGGTCGACGTCCGCTTCAAACAGCGCTACACTTTCACCTGTGTATACAACAGACCCAGGGCTGGCCTGACCTCTGTTAAGCTACTGCTGCAACATACCCAGGCGACGAGTCGACATATTGTACTGGGTGACCTAAATGCCAGACACACTGCCTGGTTGTGTAGCAGTAATAACCCCCAGGGAACATACATCACCAAGACCAGGCTGGCACTATTTCACCCGGGGGTACACACGTTCAGGCACGCAGGTCGTCCATCATGCACCTCAACGCTCGACCTACTCCTTTCCAGAAGCATGCATGAGGTCACGGACTACCGGGTGTTGCCCTATGGACCTTCCGACCACCACCCGGTGCTCTTTACGTTTGAAGGCGAGTTCGTCACACCACCTGCGAGCAAATACCTTCTACACGAGGCTAATTGGGGGGGGGATATAGGTCGAGCGTTTTAGAAGACCTACCAGCTATAAGCCAATTTCGTACTCCGGACGAGGTGGACACAGCGGTCGAGTGGATCACCAACAGCATCAAGAGGGCAGCCAATAGGAACATCCCAAGGTTCGCTCCAGTCCCCAACGCCAACATAAAGCCACCGAAGCATATCCTCGCTCTGATTGGCCAACGAAACAACCTGCGCAATGTCTTCATGCGCACCGGGGATTACAGCATAAAACCCGCCATCAACGCCCAATGAGAGCTGAACTGGCCCTCCACCCCGCACAAGCCGCCTCTGCCACCATCGTAGCTGCTCTCAAGAAGGATGGTATCAGAGTTAACCCAGCTAAGACGGATGCCATCGTCATGTCCTTTCAGAAGAGCAAGAAGAGCAGACTACCCCAGCGGTTCGTCGTGGATGGCGAGGGTCGGAATATCTCTAACAACATCCTCTACCTTGGCGTAACTCTTGACCGGCACCTCACCCTCACCAGTCATGCCAAGGGGAGCCTCAACCTGGCCCGGAAGAAGTCGCATAGGCTCTACCATCTACTGACGTCACAACAACTCTCGCTGCCCCTGAAGCTACAAATATATAAGGCCATAATTCGTCCAACGCTGCTCCATGGTGCACCACTAATGAGACACCTCTACAAGACGACACTCACCAACCTACAGGGTTTCCAGAACTCCCTTCTGAGGCGAATTGTACGAGGAACATCACTCCAACGTGCCAGGAACAGAGAAATTTGTGCAGAGCTCCTACTCCCAACCGTGCCAGAATTCATAGGCCGTAGGCACATCACGTTCTTTGATGTGGTGAAAGCCTGTGCCAATCCTCTGTTCAGAGAAATCACACCTCCACCAAGACATGGGAGGTGGCAGAGCACTGTTCCCTTGGTCGATGTTCTCGCCTTGGGGGGGGACTTCTGGCTCTAAGTCAGCCTGAAGTCATCACTTCATCAACGCCAGCCGGAATAGCCCCTCCCTATTCCTAGTACGCTCACGGCAGACTCATGCCATCATCGATGACACCGCCTTCAGCGGACTCGGCAGCTTATCTTATAATGCCACACTGGCAATCCAAGATATTTATTTGCCTGTGTATATACATTTCATTCTGTTTGTATATATTTAATTTGTTGTTTAATTTTTCTAGGAGGTCAGAAAAAAAAAATACACCACTATTACTAACAACCTAGGAAGGGCTACACCCACTATCATGGATGGTGTAGAGGAGGCCACACCCTACAACCGCGAAGAGAAGAGACCCCCCACAGACGATGGATACCAGGAGGTGCCCCGAAAGCATGTCTTCCATCCACGAGCCAAAGCTGACACCGAACCAGCACCAATAGAGGTGAGTAACATGTGGGATCCTGTAGCCTAAGTCCCGACGCCCCGCGCCAATTGTCATCAACCCACCTATGTCACAGGCCCAACTAAAGCGAATGCTGGGCACGATTGGTATCACTCATTTCTCAATTAACAACTCAGCTAAAGAGACAAGGTTATACCTGACCACTGTGGATGACGCAGAAAAGGCAAGGGGACTGTTCCGTACCGATGAAGAATATGAACCTAGAGAATATGAACCAAAACAACCAACCTCAAGCTGCAGTCAACCAAACTCAAGCTGCAGTCAACCAAGCTTTAGCAGGTGCCAACGCATCTCCGCAGGTGATGCAACCATTACCAGAAGTCTCTTTAGCGCAATATCATGCCACAACGCTAGAATGGATCAAGGTCCGTACGGCAACTGCCCTGGATCTGAGAAAGACCGGAGAAATAAATCATTTTTTAAAAGGTGGCGATCACCTGATGGGGCGAATAGAAGCGAAGATGTCGGAGGATC
>NW_027112095.1:851027-868180 GCF_000696795.3 Halyomorpha halys | reverse complement strand
CATCACTCATGAAGGATTGGAAGACGGCGCTGTGGCATGACCAGCTTCGCAGAACCCACGATGACCCCAGACAGTTCTGGAGGCTGGTCAGGACCTTCGTTACCAAGAGGAGGACCGTGCATCTCACCGATGGGAATTACCTGATGACGTCAGGTGAACAGGCTGCCCTCTTTGCCTCAAGCTATGCAGCAGGGGATGCTCAGCGGACGGCTAGTGCTCCTGTGCCACCACCAGGAAGACCTCAGAGCCCCGTCGAGAAGCCCATTTTCTCCACCTTGGGCCGTCTAGAGTCGGTACTTCGTCGCACCAAGGGAAACAAATCCTCAGGACTTGACGAGATCCCCAATGTTTTACTGAAGATGCTTCCCAGGAAGGGTAAAGCTTATCTGCTGAATATCTTCAACTCAGCCATGAGGATCTCGTACTTCCCGACTGCCTGGAAGCGTGAGATCGTGGTGCCACTCCTCAAGCCAGGGAAGACGGGGAACTCTCCAGAGCACTATCGTCCAATCAGCCTCCTCTCGCACATGAGCAAGATCTTTGAGCGCCTCATACACGACCACCTCATGGATCACTGCAGGGAGGCCGCTGTGATACCAACCGAGCAAACCGGCTTCCAAAGAGGTGTCTCGTGTGACCATCACTTGGTCAGTGTCACGTGTGGCAGGCTCACACCATCGAGCGCATGAAGAACAACTATGCCACTGCCTTCATCTCGTTGGACTGTAGCCAGGCCTTTGAGAGCGTATCCCACCCGCTGCTACCTCGCCGGCTGGAGGAGTTCAGGTTTCCGGCCGCCCTGTGCCGATTGGTCAAGAACTACCTCAGCGATAGATCTTTCGTGGTCAGGGTTGGTGGAGAATTTTCGCCCCCAGCCCCCACCACCTGCGGAGTGCCTCAAGGGTCTGTGCTCGGACCTCTATTATTTGTAGTCTTCACAGCGCAAGTGGTCGCCATCAAACATCAGCATGCAAGAGTTAATCCAGCTAAGACGGATGCCATCGTGATGTCCTTTCAGAAAGGCAAGAAGAGCAGACTACCCCAGCGGTTCGTCGTGGATGGCGAGGGTCGGAATATCTCCAACAACATCCTCTACCTCGGCGTAACTCTTGACCGGCACCTCACCCTCTCCAGTCATGCCAAGGGGAGACTCAAGCTGGCCCGGCAGAAGTCGCATAGGCTCTACCATCTCCTGACCTCACAACAACTCTCGCTGCGCCTGAAGCTACAAATATATAAGGCCATCATTCGTCCAACGCTGCTCCATGGTGCACCACTAATGAGACACCTCTACAAGACGACACTCAACAACCTACAGGGTTTCCAGAACTCCCTCCTGAGGCGAATAGTACGAGGAACTTCACTCCAACGTACCAGGAACAGAGAAATTTGTGCAGAGCTCCAACTCCCAACCGTGCCAGAATTCATAGGCCGTAGGCACATCAAGTTCTTTGATAGGCTGAAAGCCTGTGCCAATCCTCTGTTCAGAGAAATCACCCCTCTACCAAGACCTGGGAGGTGGCAGAGCACTGTTCCCTTGGTCGATGTTCTCGCCTTGGGAGGGACTTCTGGCTCTACAGGCTGAAGTCATCACTTCATCAACGCCAGCCTGAATAGCCCCTCCCTATTCCTAGTACGCTCACGGCAGACTCATGCCATCATCGATGACACCGCCTTCAGCGGACCCGGCAGCTTATCTTATAATGCCACACTGGCAATCCAAGATATTTATTTGCCTGTGTATATACATTTCATTCTGTTTGTATATATTTAATTTGTTGTTTAATTTTTTCTAGGAGGTCAGGAAAAAAAAAAAACTTGGTTCTGAAGGTTGCGGGTTCAAATCCCACCTGGCATAGTGAGAATTTATTTCTAGGCTGCCCCGAAAAATGAAAAATTGAACCCTGATATTCTCATTATAGGGATATATAGGTACATATACTTGATACATGAAAGGAAAATCCTACAAATTGATTGCTATTTTATAGTAATTTCATCCTAGATTCCGAAAATGGTGACAAGTTGAGAAATCTTCATTTGTAATTAAAATTTTAAATTTTATGGGAAAAATACCTGGTTTTATTAACATAAGAACGGATCTGCACTGCATTTTTGGTAAACGTTTACTGAAATTTTCTCCAAAACAACATAGACTTCAGTGGTATCCTAAATGTACTCACAGTTTACTATAAAAAGAGGTGAAGTTATAAATAGAGTGTACTTGGCCAGCGGAAAAGGGTATAAGCAATTTTCTCCGATTTTACGGCATTAATTAATTAGGATTAATTAAATAAGGATCTTTATCGTTGAGTATTCATCCCGTTCTCCCAGGATTCTGAAGGTAAGGACTTAAAATATTAACGGTAGACTGGTAAACCCTAATGAAAGTTTCAATAATTTAAATTTTACACCGGTGAATTGGTAAGCTCGACGCAGCCCTTCTACAGCTTTGCGTCACTTCTATTATACAAATAGTGGCATTTTCCTTCCAACGCTCCAAAGGGATTCATTCTTATCTAACAGAAGTAAATTTTTAATAACAAAGTCCATTCTTGTGGAGATTTAATAATCTGTTGTTACTTAATGCACCTTCCGAAGTAATTAACTCAAACAAGATAGGAACACATGATATGAAAATACACTCTACAATCCCTGATCGGATACTTCTCTTTAATTATTCTCTTTTTGGTAACTGATGATGTGCTAGATACGGTAGATTTTCGTAAAAGCGGGGTTGATTGTATAATTGATCGGTGTTGGTACTTTGCATATAAAGTTGGTTAAGGTTGAAAATTTGGTATATAAATAAATTCATAGGAGAGAAAATAGCTGTTGTTTATTCATCAATCTAGATTTTATTTGTTTAATAAAAAGAAGGTTATTACACAAAAATAATTGTTTTTGATTATTTTTCTTCTTTGTAGTTTTTGTACTAATCACTCAAATACCTATGAATAAATCATCATAAACCGAAGTAGCATTTTCCTTTATTCATTACTATTAAAAAATAATATTTTTTTTTATTATTAAGCAATACATCTGGTTTTTTTACCGAACGTAACCAGTAGTAGGTAGATTCATTTGGAAATAAAGATAGAAGTATCAATATTATCAAAATTTCTTAAAGTAAATAATCCATTATCAAGAATCCCTAAATTTTACAACTAATCCTAGAGTAATATATTTTGGGCATTTCCACAAGAATATCGGTTTTTCAATTCAATTCAAATACATAGTTTTAGATATACAAGGAATCACAAGAATCATAATAAAATAATTTATTACTAATACTAATTCAGTAATTATTATTTTTTTGTAAACACAATTGATTGACAATTAGTCAAGAAAGCACCAGTTTTTTTCTGTCTCATGTTGTTTTGAAGGCTGAGAGAATTTCATTAAATTTTAGCTTAAGTATAACCAAACATAAAAATTACTACATAAGGGTCACATTGTTAAATCTTTAATTATTTAAATTAAATATGATTCAGATCTTCCCGAAACTCCAAAATATGGAGGAGTCAGACTTTAGCTAATTTTAGATATTCCATTTCAGAAAGGGTTTACAAATGTAACAAAATGATCGATGGAAAGTAAAGCAATAAAAATAGATAAAGCTGTAGAGAAAGATAAGCCAAAAGAGAAATAATATTTTTAGTGAGTTAAATTAATTTGGATATTAAGACAAAGGTGAAGTCTATTGCTAATGTGAGACTTGATAAAAGGATGATAAGGGGGGGAGGTCATAATTTTCTTTTGTGCTGGCCAGTAGAAAATGATGCGTGATACACTATGTTTGAGCGTCTTGTGTCTGTCCATGATCACCTGAAAACAGGGGTGCCGGCAACCTGAGAGAGAGCGAGTGCCCTGCAAAGTCAGCTAGTTCCAACTTGTTGGAGATTAGATCCATGAGGTTACAATTTGTCCCCTGTTCTTCATAGGCACCCCACTAGCCATTTCAGCAGTAGTCAAATTATTCTTCCGTCAAAAAAACTTACAGAAATTAAAATTAGAATAAAAATGAGTGAATGAACAAAAAGTGAATTTGAGAATATTGAATTAATATTAATAAAATTGAATTATTTCTTTTCTGTATTATTTTATGTTATTATGATTATATAACTTTTATGAAGAAGAAATATAGATATTATTTATTCAGTTTTGTTTTATTTTAAAATAAATCTTTGTAAAACGTTTGAACTAATGCAATTTATTATATTCTTATTTTTTTTTAACTTGTATGATTTGTATACATTTAAATCTTTGCTTAATATTATTTTTCTATTTTTATCTAATGGTTAATAGTATTATGCTTCTTTTGAGACTATAATTACGTTTCAAATCCACTTATTTTACATCCTTTTTTTTGTGTAATTATATATTATTTATTATAATTTTTCTTCTGTATTTTATTCATTAAATGCAATTGTTTTCATTTCAGCCAACTCTATTTCTAAGAGCGCTCTACTCAAAAATAAGTATACCACTAAAATATAAATAAGCAAATGAAATAGAAGATGACAACTTAAATATCTTGTGATATTGTACAAGTAGGTACATCCGGACTTAAAATAGCTCCTTTTTTAGAATGGATAGCTCATATATGATATTAAACATAACAGGTAACTTTATAATCATAAAATTCTTTCTTGAGACTGGCAATTTTTTTACTAAATAATTCAAAACATTATCCAAATTATAGTCTCAAAACTTTTATTGTTTTTACACGTCCAACGTTTCGGCCAATTCGGCCATCTTCAGGGACAATCTACTTAATTCACTATGAAACATATTATTTAATCATTCCAAAACACTTCATACAGGCTATTCTGCCCAGGTCAAAACATTTTTATCCAATAAGTCAAATATCCATTAAAAATCACAGTCAAAAATATTTCTCATTAACCACTATCATACACTTTTATTACAACCTTACTTGTTTGGTAATAATTATTATTGTAAATTTAAAATTTATTGTAAGGTTGTAATAAAAGTGTATGATAGTGGTTAATGAGAAATATTTTTGACTGTGATTTTTAATGGATATTTGACTTATTGGATAAAAATGTTTTGACCTGGGCAGAATAGCCTGTATGAAGTGTTTTGGAATGATTAAATAATATGTTTCATAGTGAATTAAGTAGATTGTCCCTGAAGATGGCCGAATTGGCCGAAACGTTGGACGTGTAAAAACAATAAAAGTTTTGAGACTATAATTTGGATAATGTTTTGAATTATTTAGTAAAAAAATAACAGGTAACCTTAAAAAACCAAAGGTAGTAAAAGGTAAGACACAACACGAATTACTTTTCTTTTTCACAGTAATGCACTTACTAATTCATTTTTTATTTCTGTTTTAGAGGGTTCGGAAAAAAAAAAAAAAAGTAGGTACATCACAGTAGGATAGGTTGTCCTTTATTGTCAGACAACTTAGTAGTACAAGATCTATTTTACACAGCCGAGCCAAAGTTCTGTTGAACACCATTAGTTCTGTTATGAAGAACTGTATTGAGATGATACTAGAACTTTTCAAATAAATAGTATAACATTTTTTTTTTTTTAGGTTTTATCTGTATTAATTATAAATTGTATAAAGCATCACGATTTTAAATATTGTTTCATTCTGTTAAATAGTGTAAATTATTTAAGTAGAATTATGAAAATGTTAATAAGCAAAATTCATTATTACAGTCATTCCTAAATAAGGGACTAAAAATTGCAGTAGAAGCTCTCTGGTTTGCAAGGAATAGTCAATTATAATTGGAACATTTGGTAGTGGGGTTTATTTTTTAAATTCAACTTTTTATTATTATTATTTTTCTTTTTTTCATGGTAAAGTTGGTTATTTATTTTATAAATATTAGTTTTTTTTTGTTGCTAATTTGTTTTCTTTTTTTCATTAATGAATTATATAGCTGGTATTATTGTTATGTTGTCAATAATTTGTTTTTATTCAATAACTTCAACAACATAAAGACACTAGAATACGTATCATTATTTCATGTATTGTGTATGTAAGAACTAATAATTTTATTATTCTTAATGAAGGGTATGAAGAAAATAAAGACACAATGATAGCGGTGTCTTTTGTACGAGATTAAACCCCTATTATCAATCGTAAAAGGGGACTAAAATTGTTATAATAACCATGTAAAGACCGCCAGGGCCCTGTTTCATAATGAAAGCTAATAGTATTAGCCTATAGTACAAGTGTAGAAACTAGTGTGGTAATAATACTAACACCTATTTTTTTCATAATAGGGGTGCCTATTAGTGATATTACAGGAATTAAAAAATACTAAAGTAAAAGTTACTACTGTACAAGTCTGTGTTATTGAATTAAGATAAATTTACAAGACTAATAGTATTAGTTTATTAGTACTTTATTATGAAACAGGGCCCTGGTCAAATATTAATATTATTAATTTTTTCGAATTAAGGCATTAATTATTATTTTATAAAAACATTTTGATATCGAAACTAGTAATAGTGTGTTAATATACGATATTTCACAAGGTTAAGGGCTTTGATTTATATTTAATTGAATGAATAAAAAAAAAAATTGGTCTGTTAGTCCCCATCTCACTAATATTATTTAGTCACTATGTTCCTCTGAAATTGTATTGTTTGATGTACCTTCATTACAAAACAGTTTCATGTGAAAAAATATTTTAATTTCGTTCTATGGTTTTTATCTTTTGACCGGCAGTATGTTATTAAAACGATATTCATTCATTTAGCTCAATATTTTTTCAATGTGGAGTTAATGAACTCAATTACAATTATGCTATGTCAACTGTATGGGTAATAAAAATAATTCTTGAACTTTTTCGCACTACAAACTGTATAAACAGAGCTATAGTGCAACTGAATCAGATCAAAAGAATATTTATTTTTTTCTTTTGCAAAGAAAAAAAATAACGGAGGGCCAGGTTAATAGTATAGAAACTTTTTTTGAAATTGCTGTTGATAATTATCGTAATTTAAACTTCAATATGAAAAAGTAGACTTGTTCAAAGGAAATGTTTACACAAGTTGAATTTTACAGAAGTCAAAGGGATAAGATAAAAAATATAAATCTAAGATACGAAAGGTTGGGTAAAAGAGCGGATGATCAAATAACAATTTGATTGAATTTCGAAGGGATGAAAAAGGCGACCTTTAAGAAAGCATAGATACAAGCACAATCGATATTAAAAGGTCAAGAGAATTTTCCTGGATATCTGCAAGTTACCGATAAAGCCCGAAATTAATATAATTAATTAACCCATGGTTAAATACTAATAAAACATTTGCTGTAAGCATTTATAAAGTTATGAAAAACATGAATATTTATTTAATTTATGAATAAATTATTATTTATATTTATGAACATTTTAAAATCATTACCGGTCAATAGTATAGATTGAATAACTAATTTTATAAGCCACACATTTTTCATATATATTTTTAATGAGTTGTACAATTATGACCATTGGAATAATGAAAGTCAATCAAATAATCAAATCAAGGTACCCAACAATGTAGAGGTTATGTAGTCACTCATCCATGTATACCCCTGATACAGGGGTATTAATCAATGAGTTGTACAATTTTTGGAATTAAAATATAATATTCTCTGAGTCAATACTCATAGATTTCCTAGACAGAGAATATTGTCTGTTTTATTTTATACTAAACGTGTGTGATGAGTATGCCAACTTTAAAAAAGTGGACAATTTTAAAAAATGAATTCCTCTTAGTCTCTTTTAGTGACATAAACTTTTTTTTTATTATAACTTTTATTGAAATAATACAATCTGCCACAATCAAAGACGATAAGTGTGTATATATCGTATGTACATATTAGATAAAGAAGAAATTAAATAAAAAAATATATAACCAATAAAAAAAAGAAAAGTAAAGAGAGACTAGCGCACACTGGTAAATTATAACGCGTGAGAGAAGAACGGCAGTCATTTAAAAATCTGCTTACAATAGAGATAGAAGGAGTGAGGTACCTAGTGTTCACTGGCAATTTGAACACCAGCATGTGCCGGGAAGCCCTAGAGGAACTGTGCAGTGCAGAGAAGACACGCCAGATTCAGGTATGCTAATGTAAATTAATCACTCTAGGTGGTTCTTGGGAGGTATAAAGGGAGGCGAAGATATATTGACCCGCTGAGGATCTATTAGGGAGAATTTAACAGTGTATATCATAGAAAGCATGACTAGGAAACACCAGTTAATCGTGGAGTGTGATCTGCTCAGGAACATAGATGCCTGAGATAAAAAATAACTTGGAAAAATGTACAAACGTCATTGCTCCAATGTGAATGACAGTATGCGAGGATGCGCGAATCGGACAATCAACCAAGGAGAGGACTGGAGAATCAGGCTTAGGCGAGAATACAAGGAAATTTTTTTATTCAAAAGAGAACATGCTCGAGACGACTGGGAAGATAATCCATGAGATCCCTCTGAAGCAAAACGTGCGTTAAAGGGAGGAGACACCCGTAGGAGCATGAGGGAATAATTATTAACAGCACATCCAGCACAATGGTCCTTTGTGGAAGGAGAAGAAAAATAGGGCACAGGCTGAAACTAAAGAAAAATATGAAGGGTTATGATAGATTACCGAAAGCTGATCGAAAAACACCATAGATGGGTAATAACCGATCAGCAGATTCGAAGACGTATTGGATAGACTGAGTGTGGCAACAATATTCAGCACACTGGACTTTAAAGCCGGATATCACCAAACTGAGATCCATCCTAATGACCAACACAAGGCGGCAGACGGCAATTACGCTTCAGAGGGGCCACTATGAATTCAGGAAGATGCTGTTCGGCCTCGAAGTTATAGGGATTGATGAATCAGTATGTCACATTTATATGAACAATCTTCTAGTGTTCACTGAAAACGAAGAAGAGCATGTGAAACATTTGCACTGTCTGTTTCAGGGAATTCAACAATGAGGGCAAATTGTTTGGGGACAAGGAAACGTTAGGTCAAGAGCAAAAATTGATGTTTTAGGCCACACGATGTCGAACGAGACAATCGAATCTGATCCCAAAAAAGTCCCAGATATACAGAATGTGGTGGTAGATGAAATGTACCCTTTGGTACATTAAATTTTTACCGGAGATTTGTGCCAAAAATGGTGGAGTACCTCGTTCCACTCAGCAACCAATTTAAGAGAAGGAAGATGATCGACACTCCGATGGTGGATGATAATATCATGCGGTGCGTGGAGAGGCTGCAGTGAGAGCCAATGCTTTACCTTTACCCAGAAATTTATAATCACAACGGATGCGAATTTGTGTGCACTGGGAGCCCCAACGAGATGGAAACGAGATATTCAGCACACTGAAAAGAGAATTATTGGATAGTGTGGGCTGTCGATATGTGCTTGGAAGGAAGTTTGGGGTATATACTGACCACAACCCTCTGCAATGGGTGGAAAAGTTAAAGAATTCCTCATCCACCGATACACTTTGGAAGAAACTCTCAGGGCAATACAATATGGAAATAATATACAAATCAGGAAAAGAAATGTGGTAGACTCGAGGTACAACCGTAAACGCCTTGGAACAGGACAATGGGAAACCGGCCTAGGTCGTAAGGCAATTCCTTCGAGATTGGACGCGAGACGAGGGAGAAGAACAGGACATGGCGGAAGGTAACGATAGACAAGAATCGTTAACAATGAGAGATCGGTAGAAAGAAGACCAGAACATGGAAGAAATGGATTAGATAATCAATGATTGTAAATCATTTGGAAGACTAGAATCTCTGGGTGGTCAATCTCAAATAATGTATTTATGAAAGGTACGAATTCACTATAATTTGTCCACCGTCTGGAAGACTTCAAGTTTCCCGCCACCCCATGCCGACAGATTGGAAACTACCTCAGCGGAAGGTCTTCCGACAAACGGGTAAACGGGAGCTTTTCGACTCCTGTTCCTACCACCTGTGGAGTGCCTCAGGGCTCGGTGCTGGGGCCAATACTATTTGTGCTTTTCACAACCCTGGTAGTATCAATCAAGCATCCAAAGGCAGTGGCTGCTGCCTATGCGGATGACATCGGCATCTATGTCTCCAGCGTTCTCCTACTCAAGCGCATTGGAATCAAAGTGAACCCCGCCAAGACAGATGATATTGTGATGTCATACCAAAAAGGTAAGAAACCACTGCCTACTCACTTCAAGATAGAAGAGATCGACCAACGGATCTCCACCTCCTTACTTTATCCGGGAGTCACACTCGAACGCCATCTCACTTTCTCCAGCCATGTTCATGGGAGGCTCATGCTGGCCCGTCAGAAGACTTACAGGCTTTACCATCTACTAAAATCTCCGCAGCTCTCACTCAGACTTAACCTACAAATATGCAATGCTGTCATTAGACCCATGCTGCTATATGGTGCACCCTTACTGAAGCACATATACAAAAGCACACTAAACAAACTGTAAAAGTTCCAGAACTCCGTTCTTCCACAGATTGTAAGAGGGAAAGCGTCGCAGAGGGCGAGAAACACTGTTATCCACGACGAGCTTCAGCTGCCCTCTGTGCATAAGCCGGAGATGGCAAGGAGATGTCTCCTTGGCAAATGTTCTTACCATGGGAAGAGGTTTGGGCTCTCCACATACTCCATATCCACATACATATATGTATACCTATAGCCCTTAAACTACCCATGGGTAAATTAAGGAAGCCTGGCAACTTACATCATTGTACTTAACTATTCATTATTTTTTCAAAAAAAACTATAATTTGGTCGTAGCTGGAATGATAGACGATCAAATTTGTAAGACATTTAAAGATTCTTCAAAGCCTGGTACACCACACCACATGTACGTCTGAAATGTGATAATGTGGCGGAAGATCTATTGGATGTGGTGTTTCGAAAAGAAAGGAATGGATTGGACATTCGCCATTTCATTGTTTTTATGGTGAAAACCATTTGCTAAGACGAACAACAAAGCAAAGCAATCCTAGCGTACTACCAGAGCAAACCGAATTACCGAGGAATCCCTGAGACTCTGGAAGGGTTAAAAAAAAGCACTTTTGGTGGGGGATGATAATAAACCTATTTCAATTTTCAGGAGGATACGAAAAAAAAGAAACAAAAAAGGGTAATGAATAGGTTAAAAATGGAGGTCGTAGGAAACCGTAGAACGGTTTATATCAAACAATCGAAACTTAGTAGCAGAAACCTCTGCGCAAGAGTATTCTAGAGTGTTAACATCTGAACTTCTCTAGCTTTGTTGTCATTATTCACAATACGTGCTGGACAGTAATATAAGTGTCATTTTAGTCCTTGACAATTGTGTTTGATGATTTTTTTTTTTAATCCTTGGAGGTATTCTACTGGTTTTTTTTTGTTGTTTTTTTAATTTTGTATTTTGTTACGTAATTTTCTATACTTCAATTGTCAGGGATTAACAATTTTTTTTTGTGGTGGGAATATCTAGTTCAATCATAATCTTATAGTTAGTTTCTGTCTGCGTAAATTAGTACGGCAGCTTTAAACTCGAAAATAAAAAAATGTGTTCACCCTGATCTACTTCTCGTCGTTTTTCGAGTGTCTGTGAGTGGGGAAGATCTGGTCTAGCGCATTGTGCTTCTTCCTCTCCTCAACTCTACTTGGTGGTCACCAATAATATTCAAGTAATACCGATATATCCCATTAACCAGGACATAAGTCATTATCTTGCTACCGTATAGTATGCTACCGAAAAGAGTGATATATCTCTACAATAACCACTCTCATACATGGAGACCTACTTAAGCATAGATTAGACCTATGTCCCCTAGTATACTTTCCTCTATCCATATTTTCTTTGAACAGTTCTAATGGTAGGCTGTTTATGTTACCTTTGTTACCTGATCCGGCGTAGAACTGAGAATATATGCATATATTTACAGCCTACTAGTTGATTTTAATAGCAAGCGTTTTATTATTTATAAGTTATCTTATATGTTGTTCTTCTTGACGTTTTTTTTTTTAGAAATTCTTCATTCAGTTTCTTTTTTTTGTTTAACTTATTGGGAAATAAAGATTACCTTCGTTGTGGTAATATACATATAATCAAGATACATACTTATCAAATATGTATGTATCTTAAGTATTTATTAGTAGTGGATATAGTTAGAAATAAGATACATACATATTTGATATCTCAACATACTACATAAGATATGCTTTGATATCTTGAGAATCATTCCACTAATAAGACAATCATTTCTTAAATCATGATTTTAATGTCATAGTACATTTTTGGTAGATTTTTCTCAAAAGCATTTTCTAAAAACATTATTAAATATGTCAGACATTTATTCTACATAAAATGGATGATGAGACTAAACATGCAAACGCATTTCGAGAGGATGCCGCAAACTGGTACTGGAGGATGAGTTATAGGACTATTAAAGCAGATGCTCATGAAGAGGGTTTGGCCAACGAGATATGGAAAGTGAAGTGAGGCAGCCCGTGACGTCATGAGGAGCTAGACGAAATTATCTCCCCTCCTTTGTGAATTATTTATGACCTCTGAGCAGTCCTCTCTCTCACCAGCTTAAAGGAAGAAAAACATCAACAGTTTAACCTTATTTCATAGCTGATTACGCTCTTATTAAGCCCAGCCACTGGCTTCCTTTATTCCCCTCTCCGCTCTTAGATTATAGAAAACATTTTCCAAATTGCGTAAACTCCCCCCCCCCCATCCTTCGTACAGTACATTGTAGAAGACTTCTCTTTTGACGACAAGGGATTGGTTTAGCTCCAATGTGGATTGGCTCTAGATTTCTATTTCATCACATTTTTTTCTACTACAAATTAGGTCCAACTCAAACATTCCTTCTTTTGGATATATATATATATACTCTCTAAATTATGGCAAGTAACGGATTCGTGAGAGCGGCTGTTCTAAACATCGAGGGTCTGAACTTTAACAAACCACTACCAGCTGCCAATTCCCCTCTAAAAGCAGACAACAAACCTATAGCTACAGCCAAACAACCTCTGGCAGAGATGCAGCCTCTACCGGAAATTTCTTTAACGCAAGCTCATGCTACGGCGCTAGAATGTATCAAACTCCGGACAGCAACCACCCAGGACTTAAGAAAGGCAGTTTCAGACCTTGAAACGTTTACCGGAGAGGTGGAGGAACTAAGCTACTTCATAAAAGGGAATGATCGACTGATGGGTTGAATAGAAGCAAAGAAATCCGAAAACATACTCGACAGTGAGGATGCTGAGGCTTTATGGGCAGAAGTCGTCTGCAGGATGAAAAGAAGTATCCTAAATCAAATTCAAGCGGATGAGGAGACACCCTGGTTCGTGATCAATGCGAGATTGAATAAGGCATTTGGAGGAGGACGCTGGGCCCCAGAAGAAGACATATTTATGATGACAAGGGAAACACAAAAAATCGAGACAGTCTAATGTGCTATATAGCTACGGAACTCTTGGCACGCTATAACAGAATTAGCGATAGACTCAGTGAAATGATGGAGACAATCCAGGTAAAGGGTCGGATGCAATTCCTATCCAATATACTAAAGATTCAGTTAGCAAAGGAACTGGGAAAGAAGGAGGGAATGCTGAGAGAGCATCCCTTCGTAGAGTGCGCGCAGGAACTAATTGACACTAGCACCAGAGAGGAAGAGTCCCATATGGAAATAGAAGAAAGCGGATGGACCAGAGTTGCTTATAATCGACCGAGGACTAATCTAGTTCGAAGGAGATGAAACGAATACCGTCATAGTGGAAAGGAAAGAGTAGCTATCACCAGGGAGGCAGATAAAACCAAGAAGCAGCGGGCGCCGTTAGTACAAAAAATGCCATGGTTGCGGGAAAGTAGGGCACTTACTTAGTGGCGTAATGTCCACGCACAAGGTGTTTTTGAAAGTGGAAAAAGTGGGAGGGAAACCGGAGGTTGAGTAAATCATCTGGTGAATCGACGAAAACATCGGGAACATCGGAGATTGAAGAAAAAGCTGAAGAACCACCAATAGAGGAACCAAGTTAGTCAAGTGGACAGATTGGAAATAGGAAGATGGAAACAAGGAAACAAAGGTGGATGGAGGAGAGGAACTGGAGACAGGAAGACGCGCGACATCTATCTGAAGGGGATCTCGGAAGAAAGGCGACCGCACACTGCTGAAATATAACGTGCGGGAAAAGAGCCTGGTGGACACCGGAAGTTCATACACCATCATGTGTCGAGAAGCCTTAGAAAAGCTGTGTAGTGGAGAGAGGACATACCAGATTCAGGAATGTCAATGTAAATTAATCACCCTAGGTGGCCCTTGTGAAGTAGAGAGGGAGGTGGAAATAGGGATGACAAGGTGAGGATTTAGTAGAGAGAACTTGCACATATGGTAGGAAGTATGCCTGAAGAATACAAAGTAATTGTGGGATGTGAGCTATGGAGCTTGGGTTAGGAATAGCAGGGGGAAATGGAAGATTAAGTTTGGAAGAAAAATATACAAATGTCATTTTCAGCCCAAGAAGAACGCGGACGCTCGGGTTGGAGGAATCAATCCGGCCGAGGACTGGAGACGAAGCCTTAGGTGGAAATATAGAGATATCTTTTTTAAAGAAGGGGGCAAGCTTGGGACGACCGGGAAGACAGTCCATGATCGCAATAAACAAGACAAAGTGATATACGTGAAAGAGAGGAGATGCCCGCAGGCGCTCAGTCACCACTATCCGGGGAGAGCTTCAAAGTTTAAAAAACACTAGGTAATAATTATTGACAGTACTTTCCCGTACAATAGTCGGTTGTGGGCATTGAAAAAGAAGTGTGTGCCTGGTGAAACTACCGAAAATTATTGGATGGTAATATATTACAGGAAGCTGAACGAGAATATCCAAACCCCAGATTTTTTGAAGACATTTTGGACAGGCTGAACGGAGCTACGGTATTCATTACTCTGGACTTGAAGGCTGGATATCATCAAATAAAAATGCACCCAAAGGATCAACATAAAACGGCATTCACATTTGAAAGAGGTCATTACGAGTTTACAACGATGCCGTTTAGTCTCAAAAACGCCCCCATAACCTTTCAGTGCATGATGGACGAGTTTCTGAGAGGTATTGATACATCCTAAATTGAAAAATCTAAAACAGATTTAGATGGATGATCTCCTAGTGTTCATTAAGAACGAAGAAGAACACGTCCATCATTTACACAGCGTATTCCTTCCATATGGAGTAAGTAGAGGTATCATCTTTGACAAGAGGCGGCAGATTATATGATTAGATTAGACTTTATGAGACCACTAGATAAGTCAAAGTTGAGTGTACCAAGTATGGGGGGAGCAATATCACGACGATTTGGTCGCAGCCTGGCGCGGAAAACGACCAGATCTGTAAAATGTTGAATAATGCTTCCAAGCCTGGAGGAAAGTGTTATCTGTACGTTGGGAATGAAACCGTTTGGGAGATGATCAAGCGGCTATGCGCTCCGATGAACGCATAGGAATGGACAGGACATTCACCCGATGCACGCTGGTGGAAAACCTTCGGGAGGATGAACGCCAGAGAGAGGTGACTGTAGCATATCATCAGGGCAAAACAAATCACCGCGCAATCTCGAAGACCCTGCAAACATTAAAGAAAAGGTACTTTTGGGGAATGAAGACGTCTATCACAGAAGTTGTAGCAAACTGCGAAGTTTATCTACGAACCAAGTATGACAGACACCCACCATGAGGAGGCACCTACTGCAGATGTACCGCTCAACGACCTACAGGTCAGCACTTTCACATGGAGAGGATTTAAATGGATCATCATAATTGATCTGTTCGGTAAAGCGGCAATTGTGCACCATGTGCAGGACAAGTCGTCGGAAGCAGTGCTGGAAGCATTCCAATTGTGGTTCCCATTCTACGGATTTACTGACGAATCTCACCAGATTCAGGCAGAGAATTCGACACTGCCATGATTCGAACAGAAATGAAGGACCTGGACGTAACATGGCATCTCAACTCACCATGGTACCCCAAGAGGAGAGAAAGCATAGAGCGGCTTCATGGCACGTTGAGTGACCATCTTCGCTTATATCAAATCGACAAGGAATTGGAACCGGATGTAGCAATGCCTAAAACTATAGCGGCATATTATTATTCCGTAAACACCATTTGTTTGTTAGATTTGAAAGGGCGTTCAACAGCCTGGTCATCAACGCCCGAAAAGTAAGTGGACTCGGCCGTACATACCGTTACGGGATTTTCTCGATATGAGATCCTCTTTGGGCTCGAGGACACCGGCGGGACTATAAGGGCACTAAATTGAACGGTGAGGAGATACACAACAACCATGTAGCTCGAAGAAAGTTATGGGAGAAGGCACAAGGAACAATGGAAGAGGAAAAACCAGGAGAGTGGTGCGGGAAAATTTAAAGGTCACGGACAGGATAAGAGCGATAAAAATAGGGACGATCTTAAACAAAAAGTTGGGGTCTAACAGGGGTAAGGAGATACAGCGATACGAGGGTCCATTCAGGGTGATAATTATTAGGGAACACAATATTGTTACGGTAGAAAGTATTAAAGAATCAAAAAGAGAATAACTTTCAGTATGGATTGTTCTTCTCTTTTTGATTCTTATATATTGAGTTAAAATTTCCGGCAATAACAATGTAAAAACTGTTGTGATCTCATATTTTCAGCCACTACTAGATTGTATTACAGAAAAATTGGTTATTAATGTAATTATATTAATTATTTTTTGTTTTAAGGTTTATTTTGACTTTTGGAAATATTGTTTCTGTTCATTTTAGCTTATTTATCTATTGTATGAAGAGTTATAATTATTATTTCAGGGAGCTTGTGAGTTTTTACAATTATATGTATGTAGGAAGTTATTTTTATTGTAAATAGTTTTTCATAATTTTTTTTCCTATGTTATTGTATAATATTAGTTTTCGAGGCTTGTTCGTACACTAGTGGGGGGGAGTTACGGTCTGAGTCAGCTGTTACTTCGATGTCAGCCGACTGAGGGGGCTCGATCAGCTGATCGAAATGTATATAAAGAGATGTACCGAACCCAATAAAACCGAACCTTGCCACTGCCATGATTTCACTAGACTGCACACAGGCATTTGATTCTGTATCCCACTCCACACTAATCCAACAACTCAGGCTTCACCAATTCCCG
>NW_027112095.1:834558-849712 GCF_000696795.3 Halyomorpha halys | reverse complement strand
TTCGCCGATACTTAAGTTATATATTAATTTGAATAGCTATATTTATAAAGTGTATGGTATGAAATTTAAAATTAGGTAATGTTGGAAATAATGAAACTCTTTAGTTAAAATATTTGATTTTATGGTTTATATTTAATATTTCTGGAATCGTTGAGTCATAACTGACAGTTCCACATTTTAGTAATTATTGATTCGTGTTTGCACTTGATGTACTTTATTGGTAACAAATAATTCTAATTAACCAATAATAAATATCAATTACTTAATCATTAAAAAACAACTTATCTACTGATGATGAGTCCATCTAGATAGAAAAAAATCATTTTTTTTCACTGTTTTATTTATTTTATTTTTTTTTTTTTATTTGTCAATATGTTACATTGAGAAGGACCTGCAATCACATAGACTAATTCATTCATGATTTGACAAGTGTATAGTATTGACCGGCTATTATAGAAAACTTTCAATTATTAACAATTTCCAGTACAGGGAAATGATTTGACTTTTGTCGACGAAATCGGTACTCACTGGTATTTCAGAGAGAACTAAAATTTTTTTTTGGAATATTCCAAGTATATCCTTAAAATTTCAACTTTTACATTAAGGTGCTTGATCTGTACCTATATCATCTGAGGAACGGATAGACAGACAGAAGATAAGAGGATAGTTGGCGGGCGGGGCATCTTGGGATATCGACCCGTTGGGCCCTCCACTTGTTGGTCAGCTTTTGCCTTTCTGATTCCTTAGTTCTTTCTTCTCTGTGTTCAGAACAACTCTATTTATTTGGATAGTTAGGATTAGTTTGTATAAAACTCTTTAACTGTCTTTGTAATTAATATATACAGATTTATTATTTAAAAACAGTAAAAACATCTGGTTTTTGAACGCTGTTGCATATCACGACCGAATTCACTTCTGATTATTTTATCAAGCTGAAATTTGATAAAAGTACTTAAACCCGTCGACAAAGCAATATTATAGTGTCATTGCTATAAACTGATGGATCACTGGTGAAGAATAAATCGAGTGAATTGAAGAGTTATAGAAATTCATTTTCTTAATACCCTGTCAACGAGATCATAGGGGTTTATATAATATAATAATATGTTTTATATAGGATTAATGTGTTGAATATATTAATAATATTTTTATATAATAACACAGCGGAGAAACATTATGACATTTATGGTATAACATGGATTTATGTTTTTGCCAGTTAAATAATGAATTTTGGAGATAAAAGCAAGGAAGCTCTATTGACGAAAGCTATGAATTAATTTTTTTTTAAATTTATTATCTTTCAATTTGAACACCGTCAACAATTGTTACTGCCGAAATGCTTTACTCAGCTCTTTAATGGATAGGACTTTTTGTCTTATGGCAAATGTTTTCTGTTGTGTTATGCTGCCTACAAGTAGTAGTGAAAGGTGTGAAAGGACTGGATGGAAGAGGAGAAGTAAACTTTTAGTGGGTGTTAAGCTCAATAGAAATAATCATGAAGTAATCTTATTTCCGTTCTTTTCTTATTATTCTCCGTTAAAGACAATGAATCTAACTTTTATTGGTATGTTCTTCCTTGAAGTATTAAGGTTAGTTTGATATTAAAGTTCTTTAAATTCCATCTTTGCTTAAGGAGCAATTATCCGCTTTAATTTATAATCTCTTTCTTAGTCAAAATTTCTGAAAATGTGACTGCGTTTATAATTGAACCAAAGACAAGGAATACTTACTCAGGACTAGGAAACTGTCCTCATTTTTCGTGCAACGTTTGCATGTTTCTTTTTTTGTTTTATAGTCTTATATTTTTCAACGTCATTTCAATAAAATATTAAAAAGTAATCAATTTAAAAAAAAAGTATTCATAATTTAGATTTTTATTGGACTAAATTTAAATTGAGACAGATTTCTTTTATGATAATTTTAAAATATTTATTTTATAAAATAATAGATTATTTTTCTGAACCCATATTTTAAGGGGAAATGTATATTAAGTTTGTCAAAAATCTAGAAGATGAAGAAGTTCATCTGATCTTAATGGTTTATTCATGATGGAAATATTTTTTTATTGCCAGAAAAGTGCTCCAATGGATGCACAGGTTCATTCAGGCAAGAGAGCGAAGACACTTTTTTTGTGTATAAATGTTATAATAAACACTACATTTTGATATGAGTTATTCGGAAAGGTCTAGGAAACAACTACAGTTTGCCCTCCTGTGGCTGCAATTAGTGCAGATACTATCCTCATATCATGGTCATCATCATTATCAGTAGTATCCTCACTGTATCATTGCATCCTTCAATATTTTACAGTTGGATTCCCTTTTACAAACCAAATTCAAAAAAGTATTCAGGTCAAAAGCAATATTCATCTCATCAATATTCTTTCAAGAGTACTTAATCAACGAGCTTGCTCCATATCCTTCTATTCATCGAGGACCCGGTAATTAGGGGTACAATCATCATCATGTTTCCATCCCGCGTTTCCATGAAGTGTGTGCTAACAACGATGGGTTTTCAGAAAAAGTGAATTCTACTTTTTGGTTATTCCAAGTCCATTCAATCCAATTTTGAGCCTCATCATCTTACACTTGGTGGCATTGGTGTCCTATTGCTACGGATTTGGAAAATATGAAGCTTTAATCAAATATGCCCAATTGTTTTTGAACTACAGAGCAATCAGTTCTTCCTAAATGATCTTAAAAAATGAGAACGGTAAGTGTGGAATTTGTTTTAAAGCTTTCCTGATTTAACTAGAGAACTGAGGCAGGTGTAGATTTGCAGTATACTACATGCTCTTTCATCTTATATATATCATATACAACATTTCTCAAAATATTATTTGAAATTTTAATTTCAATTTTTATATATTTTAAAATTTATTCCTATAACAGGTAGTATTGTTTTGTAAATCGCGGTACTAAATATTAATATGAGATGAAAGTGACTACATTCCAAAACAAACCAATTTAAACCTTTATTCATATAAATTATTGCAGCAATGCTATTTATTAACAGTTGTTTACTAATTAAGTTAGTCAAATAAATCTTGGGTAGGAGTAAAAATATTTTGACACGATTTGACTATATCATATTTTTTTGGAAAATGAGCTATCTTGATAAGATATATATTAATAAGACATCAGCAACTATTAGACTTACAGATGTCACTAAGTAGTACTGAGTGACATCTGTAAGTCTTGGGTACTTAGGGAGTACCCAATATGAATCGAGTTAAATTTAACTGGAAGTAGTTTATAACACTGTACCTCGTATAACTAGTAGCTTGATATGTATTTGGAAAAAGAAAGTTACAAAATATTGATTCCTGAATTACAGAAAAAATGCCGTTTTTGAAAATAATAATTCTCGGTCCCTATTAAAAATGCTTTAGGCTATTATATTATTAAGCTATATATTATTTAAGCTCCTAAAGCGTTTAAAAAAAATGTATTCTATTTATTAATTGATATATACAACTGTATAGAAGTTAAGCTCCACCTCAAGCAGAACTTAAAAAAAAAAAGGAAAAGGACCGTGAAATGACTCACTCACACAAGATCAGCTTAAAGACTACTTTATTTCTCCTTTTAATCCTCTATATATACATTTATGCAGTGTTTACATAGGTCCCTAGGTATTAGTGGCGATAACAGGTACCCTTGGAATATATACAATAAGTAAATGTGATGTGATTTATTATATTATATTAATGACATAAAAAAATATATGGAGAATCTACCCACTAGTAGAACTTCAATAATGTTTTTAGAGGAGAAGATTTCGAGGCCATTTTCTTTTAGACGCCTAGGAGGGTTATGAGGTAATGAAGGAGAAGCCAGGTTAGAAACAAGTGGGTTTCGGGTGATTGGGGAATTTATCGTGTAAGAATTGGTAACTGGTTCTGGCCAATTCGGCAACATATAGAATGTTGAGGTCCTGATGGATGAATTGATTTGTGACAAAGTAAAGGGCATTAGGGTTTTTCACAAGATTTTGGACAGTAAGGATTCGACACGAAAGGAATTCCAAGCTCAACTCCGTATATCCTTACCTTATTATAGCCATATAGATCAGTCGTTTGTAATGTATTTCAAGTTTAAACCGTTTGTCTAGTAAATGTAATAATCGGAACCGACGAGCAACTCCCTATCTTGTCAGTTTTGTATGAGTATTTCATGTTAGTGGTTTGTCCAAATGTAGCCCTAAGTAACGGATCTGGTCGACAATAATAATTAGGTGTTATTAAAGAAAACTGTGGGGCAGGAGGTCATGGGTTTGTCCGATGATGTCCGAATGTGGCTTAAACGTTATAAATAGGTGTTGACCGAATATCTGGGACTTTTCTTCGTCCGATTTTGTTCATGTTTGGGATTCAGTATGAAGTGGATGATTAAACTTTTTGAAATAGAGAAGCTTTTTAGTGGTGGTCCATAAAGATTTGTCAGTTGTCGTAAGATTTTGCGTTAAGTTAGGTTAATTTTCAATTTCCTAAGTCCTGTTTTTAGTTTTTTAGTGAATTTAGCATAATATGCTTTATCTGCTGAATATCTAGTTCTGTGCCACTTCGATCTTAAACTAAGTTTATATCTTAATAAAATGAGAATGTGCTATAGCAAATTAGACTGTAGGATTTACTGGTTACTGGGTTGTATATGAAAACTCTTATTGACTCTAACTTTTTCTATGGCTTCGTCAATGTCAAGTTCAGTCTTAATGGAATTTATAAGTCCAGTTTGTTTCCCAAGTCCCATTTTCCCAAGACGAAATTCGTCCCATTAAACTCGTCCTTTGGTGTTGGGTGCTCGACACCCCATCATTGATGTTTGGCATTGTAATCTCCTTCGGAAATTAAATACGATTCCAAGAACTAGAATAAAGAATTAAGCAGGTTGTTGAAAAGAGAATTGCGGGAGTATACAGCTGATAATGTTAAATGTAAAAGACGAGTTGAAAATATTACAGAGGTTGATTAAATAGCGTCAGATGGAGTAGAAAGAATTAGAAACTGGGATAAGGATGCAAGATCCGGTGTGTGAAGTGTTGTCTGGGTGTTCTGGTCTATAAGTATGTAGAAATGTGCCGTTTAGTAAAGTGAGTTTCTGTCAACAGAATATTCATGTGTCGAGTATGTTCAGAGTATTCAGTCATATTTATGTGTGTTAAAGCCCAAAAGTATATATTTTGTTTATTTAGTTCAATTTTATTTAGTTCCAACTGGGTTTTTATTTTTTGTTAATTATAAGTTAATTGCATTTTTTAATAACAATTAAGTTTTATTTTGTAATTAAAATTAAATTAGAATTCATATAGTTATATAAGGAAGTTTGTTGTGATATGCGAGTATAATAGAAATACATCGCTGCGGCTCGTCACGTATACAACAACATTGCGAAGTGCAATGGGATTAAGGCCTTTAGGCAGACTGATAAGGGAGCCTACAGTCTACAGTCCGCTGCCTGGAGCCAAGGAGCTTAAGTTAGAGACACCCACCGGCTCACCGCTTTGAGGCATTCAAAGATTTTTTTTTGGGGTTCAGCTCATGACCCTCACCCACCAATCCACGTTTGAAGACGGCGGAGCTTCACGACGAGCGGTATGCGCTACCACTACTGTGAGTGATTGATTTTTTTTTCCTTCGAGCTTGCATCATTAATAGTAGAACATTTTTTTTATATAGTTAAAGAGAGGCGATTTGTTTCATGTATTCATCGAATTATTTTCTTTTCCTTATTACACATCTTTATTTTTTTATAACAACAATAACAGTTTTTTTTTTATTATTTATTTTTGTTTTATATTTTAATTTTATTAAATTTGTGTACCAATTTGGAAGGTTTTTTTTTATTCTCTACTTTTTTTTATTCTTTATTATTTTTGTGTTCACCATCTTTACAGGTCCTCCGTTATTTATTTTTCAGCTCACCGAACCAGCGAACGATTTTTTAGGGGGAAGAGGTAAGTTGGTTCATTTAAGAAAAGCCCCTCGCCCCAACAATGTGTTTGCTGTGAACAAATATATCGAATACGTCACAAATTTCTCAAAAATTCTAGTAAGGAGGGTGGATAAGTGGTTTTATAGTCCCTTGGCTATCCAACAGGAAGGTTGATAGGATATCGGTTATACTAGTTGCATTGTGGTTGAGATGTTGATGTGGACTGGAACAGGGGTTGAATAATTTGTATGACTCGGAGGAGTAGGTGTTTAGTGAGCCCGTCGTGAGGTATGTGGGACTGGATCTATTTTTACACTAAGCTAAAATTTTAAAGAATTTCTTCAATTTTTAAAAAATTGTTTAATGTTTTCAGCGCAGTAGGTAGTTTCCAAGATACTGACCATAAAACGATAAATTAAAGACAAATTTAAGATTTTTTTTTAATAGAAGAAACTTCTGGTCATATATTGAGGTCGCAAAATTAGGTTTCTTTTTTTTCAAATCCAAGGAACTCATCAAACAATTAGAACAATAAACAAATATAAAAACCCGACATTCACAAATATTTGCTCGAATTTACTTTCACTTATCTATATACGAAATTTATAGTTAGGGGAAATATTGTAATCCAGCATAATTTTGAATTCGAATTGTCGACAAGGTTTAAATAACAAATTTTCAAAATTGCTTCCTCTAAACCAACTTTAGTTTTCTTTGAAATAGTTAACCATGTCACATTTTTATCAAAAACCAAAAATAGATAAATATAAACTATGGTTCGATTTACCAATTAAATTTGAAGTTAATTATCGGTTTTAAAAATTGTAGCATATACCAGTGGATTCATGGAACGGGTAGGTTCTCACCACTGGTGATCGTGAATCGTGAGACGACGTCAGACTATAGAGTCCGAAGCCCTTACCTCGGCAAGGTCGTCGATCAAAAGGACATTTCTCAGCTACCTCCTAGGTCTTGGTGGAAGGGATATTTCTCGAAATAGAGGGTTAGCTCAGCCCTTCAACCCATTAAAGAATTCGATTTTTCGTCGGCCTTTGAACTCCAACACAGAGTTGAGTTGCTTTGAGCATTGGAAGTTTCTTTCAGACTCTCTCTGACGTGACCCAGCACATAGCCTTGAGGTAATCCGCATGTGATGAGTTCCGTTGGCTAAAAGTCCTCACTAACTCGTTCGGCGAAAGGTTTTCTACTAAGATAACTTCCGATAAGTCAGTACAAAACGGTGGGGAACTTGATCTTCTCCAGGTGGTAGAATAGAAACGGTTATGGTATGTCTCAAAGATCTGGCAGCAATCCAGGAAAATTAATGTCTCGATTCCTCCCCATCTGCTCTATGGAATTGGGGAAATTTCGAGATAAATACGAGTTTGCTCACGTGACGAATTAGTCCAGAACTTGCTCATGTTGATGCAATGAAGCATGTTTGTAATCAAAGATTTTGAAATGCTCGCTGGTTTATCTGTTTCGGATATCTAGGAAAACCACCAAATCGGTTAGAAACCACAATAGTTCTAGGACGTGGTATAAATGACTCCTCTCTGAAAAAAAAAACGGCCTGAAAGTAGGATTTTGGTTTGGAATGGTATATTGGGCTTACACACCCTCAGCCCCGCTTTGGACGAGAGAGAACTTTCTCCTCTGAAGTCCTGTGACCCTGTAGATTAGCCTGGATCGTCATGTTCCAACACCTCATCTTCAGAGGAGATGGATTCAGGAGTTGGGTTCTGAGTGGAGGTGGATTTAAGATATGACATCCTAATATAGACAAATTCATGGTGAATAGAGGGAAGGAGCACCACGTTACCCTCCACCGTTGTTTACTGTGTTAAGTTATTTCAATATTTTTTAACACAAATATAGACTAATATACTAGTTAACTGTCTTTGGTTATCACTACACTATAATCTAATATAGTTCTAATCTGAGAACGCATAATGATGATACAATCATCAATCAGTCGAAAATCATAGTAGTTATGTAGACTGTTGGAAAGCCAAAGATTTTAGAATTTTTTTTTTTTTTTTTTCCGAACCCTCTAAAACAGAAATAAAATGTGAGTTAGTAGTGCATTACTGAGTAGAAAGAAAAAGTAATTCGTGTTGTGTCTTACCTTTTACTACCTTTGGTATTTAAAGGTTACCTGTTATATTTAATTTTACATATGAGCTATCCTTTCAGCAGCTATTTGAGTCCGGAGGTGAGGGGCCTCCTAAAGATTTTAGAAAAAATAATGTTTGACGTATAAAGTCGTAGGAGGTAACGAAGAATGACCAAAACTGCCGTTTTTCCGTTTCGCCAGTCTGTAAAATCTTTCCAGATAGATAGTTTTTTAATTTCACTTAACCTATATATGGACCTTGCACTTAAAATTATTCTTAAGAATTTCAATATTCTATAAAATTTTGACATTGAATAAATGGTTAAGAGAAGAATGTAAACTAATATCTCAGTCGAACAGACCCGCTACCTTGGACTACATCCGGACTAACGACTGACTTTGAATCCTCACAAAAAACAAGGAACTGCACGCCGATTCCGACAATTACAACGCTTACTAAACAAACAATATAAACTTCCAATACATAAAAAAGACTGATCTTCAGGACTAATAAGGCCTATCTGGACATACGGAGTTGAGCTTTGGGGATCTACTGATTCCTCTCGTATCCAATACTTACAATCCAAAATCCTTCGTAAAATCCTCAAAGACCCTTTGTCACAAATAAAATCGTCTATATACACCTTTCATAAAATCCTTCCATTCCAAACTCCTTAAATACTTAAACTCACAAATTCCAAACCTCCATTCTATTCCTGACAATCCACCGAGGTGCTTGAGAGGTACCCTTGAAATATTTTGAATGTATAATTGTTATTAGATTGCAACCAATAGGTAGTTTTCTGCATCCCATTTACCAGATGTATTTTTATGTAAATGTAGTTGTAAATTTCAATAAATAAATTTTTTAAAAAAGAGAACTAAATATATCAGTTTACTCTTTTTTTTTTTTAATTTAACATGATTTTTAAAAATCGATCACACTTTTGCCAACGAAAAATTTCATAATTTGGCAACGAGAAATTTTAATAAAAACACTTTTTTGATAAACGTTGAAATTGGAGAAGCCGATCCATCAGGTCAAAGACTCAGTTTGAAAATTAGTACAGGAAAGTATTCTTACAGAGAATAATTCATAAATATCCCTTCTGAAACAAGAAAGCATTAATTTCAACTCTAAGTATAATGGTAAGTGAAAGTACAACGTACCAGATATTTGTTTGCTTTGTTTCCTAGATTATATTGGGTCTAAGTAAGCAATAACATTAAATTTTGCCTATGTTATTTTATATTTCGTAGAGATGAAAACAAGAAAAGTATTTTGAAAAATGTTTGATGTAAATAAAACATAGTTACAGACTGAGCTCTTTACTAAGTATTTAATATTAATCTGTCCTAACGTTAATAAATGATTTTGTTGAATGAATTGCATTATATAGCTAACGTAAAACAAGATACGCTTGTTCTTACAATATGGTGTTTCGTTTCGTAATATCTTATGCGTTATACTAATGTTGCTAATGCAAATTAAAAAAAAAAATTAAGGGGAAAATGCACTGCTGTATAATTTTTTCGCAGTCATGGGCTTGGGTAAAAGTGACCCTGTTCAATTAGCAAAATGTAATAATTACGTTATAATTTGTAAAAACGTAATATTTACCATAATAGAATAATAATAATAATAGATAATGAACTTTGTTTTCTAGTTTAGGAAGACTAAACATACAACCCGACAATTTCCTTAACTGCCCAAATCGAAGTCATCCCCTCCTGACAGCTGTTGAGTGTTGACTCAACTCGGAAAACTGAAGAGAAAATTGGTTTATTCCGGGAAGAAATCTGTTTCTCCCACCTTTCTGCATGCAGGTGGGGTGGAAGAAGACTTAAAGAAAACTAAATCCGGGGGGATGAAGATTAATTTTAGGGTAAGGCCGGTACTAACGAGGTCCTGAGATTTTTAATCATTTTTGGCGGAAACCAGCAGCGGGAGGGAAAGGTGGTCGTGGCTATAATTAGCACTGCCTCCTTAATTAGTAGAGGCCACCGCCGCCGCTCATTTCTCACTTCCGGTCGGCCACCTTCACCGAAAGAAAAAAGTAACCTCTTTAAATGAAAGAATTGCTTTTCTTAAATATATTCATCTCGCCTGGGTGTATAATTGTGGAAAAGGGAGTTTTCGTTAAGGTAAAATTCAAATACTTTTCAAATTAAAATATTCCTTTCACTATTTCAGTTGGTTTTGAATAGATATTCAAGGCCTATAAAATGACAAGATTAACTAACCCTAATGCACTAGGATAACATTTTAGTGATCTCGACGAGTGTGCCGACTCGACTTCAACGTAACTTCCTTCACTACAATCTTATCCATTGACAAAACAATTTTTAACCATTAAATAAAAAATTAATCTACCAAAACTAGCACACAGTAACTACTTGTGCAATTATATGTTGATTTTATTTTATTTTTTACATTCTACAATTACCTTATAATAAAAAATAAATAAATAAATAAAAGACATAAGTAAAAAAAAAAAATTAAACTATAACACTACTATCAATATTTGAACACAAAATTTATGTTTTTTTTTCTTCGGGGAAACTGTCGCCTCTTCAACTTTTACAATTTATTATGTTCAATAACATCACTTTTAATATGCCATAATCAAATTATTTGAATGAATGATAAATTTATATTTACAACAAAGACAATGTTGTTTGGTTAATGACTAAAGTAATTTTATTTAATTTTTTAAAAAATGAATGTTATGTTCAAGAAATAATTTTTTTCTCCATTCCTTAGAACTTTAGCGATTTTATAGATTTTCAATTTATTTCAGACATTCTAATGATTATTTTTCCTAATTTAATTTATGATTTCTTCTTTTAACTTTTTTTTTGTACTCCCATATTATCATTGTATTAATAGTAATAACATTATATTTTTCAGTGAAGAATATTTATAGACTTTGTATTATTCGAGGGCGCCACAACAGTCTTCAACATTTTCGGAATCTATAGAACCGCTGATCCGAAGCCTGGCCAGGTTAAAATTTGTTTACCCTATTCAGTTTTCTGCTGTACATGGGGGAGCTAAATCTAATCTAAGAAACATCTTTTCCGTTAATTGGTTCAGCGGTTTACGAAAACAAACTACGTTTTGAGACGATTTTTACATTCATTATTTTATTTCCTACATTTTTAAAGTGTGCAACAGCATTCTTTTTCAATCACTACCATTATGAACGGTTATATGATATCATATTTATTAAATATGCTTTTAACTAATCATTATTATAAAATGATTTATTGATGACAATGATGATCTATTTATTCAAATCAGTTCCAGTAAATGACCTGAAATACAGAATACAATAGTCCCTCAAAAATTATTGAAACCAGTGACTATACTGGAATTTTCATGTCTTTTAAAAATAAAAACTATTAAAATAATTTTTAAATTAATAAATTGGGAAATGTTGGTTTCATTTCTATCTTACAATTTCCATAGTATAGAGTAAAAATTCTTTCAACAGAAATAAATTACGTTTTCTCACTTTTTCAAACCCTTTGATTTTGTTCAGGAAAAATCAACGTTTCTCACAATGATCTTGCACTTATTAAAACGTTTACATAGTGCATTTTATTCATTAGTATTAAGTTGTCAATACGACGGTATTAGGAATCGTACCCACGTGCGTGCACATGCTTTAATCCATGGAATAATGCATATTTATATCTAAATTATTGGAATAGTTATCTAATGACGGGAAGCATATGTTCATGTTGAAAAATGCTTAAAAATATTTGAGACCTCATTCAGTCTCTACGATGGGGCCCCAACACACACGACCTTAGTAAACAAGTTTGTCGTTTAAACGGTATCTTACTTTTAAATGACATGTAAAACAGGTTTACGACTCTTAAACTCAATTTGGTACTTTCACCTGTTGTTCTGATTATTTGTTAGTGTACCGTTTACTAGGGTACATTCGAGAAGATAGTCTGTTAGCTATTTAGTCAGAATGTTGTTTGTAAAGCACATGCTGATATGGACTATATAGTAAATAATTGTACCTAACCAACAGTTAGGGAGGTTGGTGAATTCGTCAGCTAAGGAACATAAATTGATATATCGACAAGACTACAGGGAGTAAGTAGTATGTGCAACTCAATACTACACATTCTTCTTGATAAGGTATAAATCAAATATTGATAAGATATAGATATCAAACTGAGTGATGAAGGGATTGACACTTACTTCAATAGGAAGACAGGTTCACATCAAAAGATTACCATCTACAGCTCTGTATCGAAGCGGTACCTTACAATGTATCTAATTTCCTTTTCCCATCCTTTCCTTTACTTTCATGAAAGCTATTTCTTTACCAGTTGACAGTATGTAAGCTTTTTCATCGCACAAGTTTGTTATTTATTTTCATTCTTTAACATCAGTAAACCAGTATAAACTATTTGCACATTTTGTTTGTAAGTTTGTAATCCGAAAACAAAATGTAGATATAAGTGCGTTGGTGGAAAAAATGTTTTGTTTCGGTGATAATAGTAAGCAATATTTTCTTTTATTCTTCATTAGTAACTGCTGATATATTTTATTTCCATTTTTTCAATTTAATAAAATCGGAATTAATACCATTTCGCAATAATAATTAGGTGTATAGATAAAAAAAATGAATTAACTTTAATAAACATGGTTTTAGAGGGATTGGAAGAAAAAAGAATAAATTTGACAGACTTTATTCAATGCTACCATCCTATAGTTACGACAAAGGTTAACCTATCGGGAGTTAATAATGAAAAGATTACGGTAGAAGTTCAAAGAAGAGTTATTAGTGTTTACGAAGCTAAAAAAAAGACGACAGAGGTTGGGTGAACCCAATGAACGGAAAAAAATTTAGTTGTGCCTTTGCATACAACTGCCCACCTCAGACTATTAGTGTTAGTGTGTGGTAGTAAATTCAAGTTCCCCATTTAGCACCCATAACATTATCGTGCTTTTATATCGGTAGTTGTAGTGGTACGAGAGATCAGTGGTTGTCCAAGGGTTTTTTATATTTTTATTACTTAAAAAGCTTCTTATCCGTGGAAGCGGGTTCACTACTCTAGCGATATCATATCATGTTAAGAAAAAAGTTATTTAAAGGATGTCGATCAAGAAATTGTACTCAATCTACAATTATTTTTTTATATATATTATTATGTGATAATAACAAAATTATCAAAATACAAAGTAAAATAAAACTAAGATAAAACACTTATTCCTTCATTTACAAAGACAAAGTAAACCAAAGTGACTCCTCATACAAAAAATGCACATATTACATATCAGAACAGAAAATAATAAGATTTAGAGAAAAAAGAAAGAAAGAAAGAACCACTGCTTAGACACACACAAAAAGAAAATCGTGCACTCCACCGGATGTATCACGATTCCATATAATTAAGAGGGGGCACTCCAGGTCCCTCGGTGGTGACATATCAGCCAGTTTTAATTACTCCAGGTGAACCGTCCTCCTTTTGCATGGTTCACTCAAACTTTCTATTGTGACAACGTTGTTGTTGTCGAAGAGTAATCACCCTGAATGGGCCCTCATAGCGCGGTACCTCTTTTCTGCGATTAGTCCCTAATTTACGGTATACGATGGCCCAATTGTAACCCCCCCCCCTCCATCACGTCTCTCAAATTGAGCTTATGGCGAGAAACCCTTTTCTATTTCTCCGTCTCTATACGTCCCTGGACCTTCTCCCACAACTTCCGAACGACTAAATTAAGATTGATTATTTCTTCTTCCCTGATTGCTGTCCCCCGAAAGTCTCTGAGGCGTCCCCGTAGCCCGAAAAGCACATCAAACGGCGAAAAACCAGTGACGGCGTGAATCGAGTGGTTGTAAGCCGCAACCGCCCTGATCATTGCCTAATCCGGTTCCAACCCTTTGTCCGCGTTGTTAACTCGGAAGTGATCGCTGAGGGTACTGTGATCTCTCGATCCCACCCCTACCTTTAGGATGTCCCGGAGTGTTGTAGTGCCACCTAGCCTCGAGAAGTTTCATTTTCTCTCGGATAAGGGAATTATCAAACTCTCGCCTCCCCCATCTGGAGGTCAGTCAGATGCCTGTCGTCCGTAGGTGTTTCTTCTTGTGTTGCCCGGGGTGGACAGGTACCCTTGTACCTTAAATACGAATATATATAATATATAAGTAAGTAAGAGTAGTCCAAGTGTTAGAACTTATTCCTTCTTCTCTTTTTTGACATTTTGCTTTCGCCGATTTGTTTCCATCATTTCGCTTAGTTTATCTTGTATTCTGTTAAAGCGTGCCAGGATTTCCACGACTTTTTTGTTTTTTTTCAGGATCACCTTTTTTTTTTCCCATTAGCGCCTTACTGATGGAGCTGCACCTTCTCCACCGCATCCGTCTGGGTGCCTCCTGCAGTTACCAGGCTGGTCCAGCTCTCCTGGTCTCAGTCTGGGTCAGCTTCCTCATCTTCTGGTGGCTCGCCGATGTTGGTCGGTCTTTTCCATCGTGAAATGAGTGGGGCCCACTACCTCCTTCTACCCGTAAATGAACTCCCTGAAGAAGGTATAATTCTCTTCTTGTATCAAATAGGGAAAAAAGTCAGACTCGGCGAGGACGTAAATCCCGGTCTTTCTCGACAGCCTGGCTCGGTGTCCTTCCATGGCAGAGCAATCTATTATTACGTGTTCTGCTGTTTTAGGAACTCCGCACGTTGGGTCCGCACCGGAGGTCGATGTTCATTCTAAAGCTCTGCAGCTTTCCCTGAAACCCCCCCGTGTCCTGTTAGGATCTGTGAGACCCAATAGTCTGGGAGAACCCATTTAGCCTTCAATCTAGAAAAGATGGTAGGGAAGAATTTTCTCAAAGTAGCGCCCTTCTGGCTTGCTACCCACCGTAGATTCCACTCCTGTATTGACCCCTCTCGCAGTATTTTCTTCCATAAGTTTGGAGTCTCAACAATCCTCTCTCGGAGCTCCTCCGGCAGCGCTTCTAGTCCTTGCCTCTTAACTTCATATTTAAGGTCATCCTCCCTAAGGATGAGGTCCAGGGGCATCGCTCCAGCCAGAACCTGCACCGCCTCATGTGACACCGTTCTGTATGTCTTCGTGACC
>NW_027112095.1:825702-833576 GCF_000696795.3 Halyomorpha halys | reverse complement strand
GGGTATCTGAGGCCCCAAAATGCATCCCCTATCCTACTTAATCCATTGAGTGACAAGGTCACCCTGTCCTTTAGATACACCAGGTGAGAAGTGGCATCGGATCTTCTTCTTATCCTCACACCAAGATATGTCACCTCCTCACCCGGTCTCACCCTCTCTCCTCGAATATCCAGGGTGAGAGGACGAGCCATGCCCTACGAGACTGGCACACTTCTCCGCTTCTGTCTTTAGTCTGGATCTGCTGTTCTTGGCCACGATGACTGCCAGGTCGTCTACGTAAGCCGTGGCAAGGAACCCTTTGTCCTCTAGTTCCCCCAGCAACTCATCGAATACTAGCTTCCACAGCTGGTCTTAGGACCGAACCCTGCGGACATCCTCTTTCGATTTTTTTTTTAATTCGACACTCCTGTTATTAAGGTAACTACCTACGAGAGAGTATAGATTACTGGGGGTGTCTATGTCCGGTGGAGTACGCGGGGCCACCAAACGCTGCCGAAGGCGGAAGAGATGTTAAACATTATCAATAAGACATATTTCTCCGCCCTCTTCTCCACGTGCCTACGCACTCTCAGCAGCGCATCCGTAGTTCCCTTGCCACGGGTCGAGCCGAACTGCCGTGGATGACTTGCATCACTTAGGATTGGTCTAGCCGCCATCACTTGTAACGGCTTAACCTTTCCAAGTGCCACCCTGTACGGAATACCCCAGGGATTCTTTTCTGATTCCTCTACGATAAATTCGTTCTAGGATTTCTTCTTCTGGCAACGCATCCGTGTCGGTATACCCTATGCTCAGATTCTTCTCGGAGTGCAGGCCTCCTCTCGTCGTTTCTGCACTCCTGGTATCTACGCCTGGCTCTGTAGTATTCTTTTTTTAACTGCGTTAGAGCCGGCGTCCACCTTAGGACCTGACGTACTCTCGCCCTTCGGCGATGGAGGGTTATACTCGCCGCTTCAGTAATGGCGGCCGTAAGCATTGCCAATCATTGGTCAATCTCGGGCTCCTCATCTATCGGGGTCATCTCCTCCCATTCTCTGTCAGCTAGTATTCCCTCCAATTCCCTGGAAAATGCTCTCCAGTTCGCCAATCGGGTCACAAAGCCCTTTCCTACTTCTGGGCACCGCCTTCCTCCTCGACCACACTGAAGGCTATGACCCGGTGGCCGGAGCTCGTGTCTGACCGTAGGGTCCAGTCTGCAATACGCTTTGCTATGGGAGCCTTGGCAAGTGTCACATCTATCGAACTCTGTTCGCTCCAACAAATGTGGGACCAGAAGGCTCGTTCATAATAACCAGCTGACACCTCGCCACGCATTCTTCTACCAACCTCCTTCTAGCGTCTGTGCGAGCAGAGCCCCAGGCCGTGCTCCACGAATTGATGTCGAAAAAGACTATCACGCTTTTATACTTTAGCGCATCAGCCTCCACAGCAGCTATATTATCCTCTACGTTGATATTTACATTAGCCTGTCGTGGTGGCATATATGCTGAAACCAGAGCGAAGGCAACTCTGCCCCACCTGACATAACATGCCGCCTAATCTGCTGTGGTGAATTGCTTCAGTTCCATTACGTCGAGGGCATGGTTAACAACAACATTCGCAGCTCTAGGCCTCCTCTCGCCACTGTCTAGACTAACCACCCTCGACGTAGTTCTAGAACCTGTGACCACATTCTTTCGACAACAAGGCTCCTGAATCGCCAAGATGTCAGCACTTCGGGCGAGAGTTCTCAATTCGTCCGCGACCACTTGTCTCCGGCCCATATTGATATGCAGCCTACGCCGGTATGCGTCTTCTTCGCCTTCCTGACCATCATCTCCAGATGTACCGGGCATTCTCTGCTGCCCGCACAATGTCGGGGATCATTCCCTGCTCTACCACTCACCTTGCAATTTCTACAGCACGAGGGTTCACCCTTCTTCTTTTCAGGACAATCCTTAACTTAGTGCCCAGCCCTTGGGCACAACCTGCACGCCACCTCCTTTATACAGGCAGGGTGTCCGTATTCTTGACACCGAAGGCAGAGCAAGGGGTCCAGGTAATCTCTGATGGTCAGTCTCCACCATCCTCCGCTAACGTCCCTCACGGACAGGGTCATCAGAGCGAGTCTCATAGCTTGGTGCACCACAAGCACCCACGTAGTTGTGAGCCCGCCCCTCGCGGGATTGGAGAAGCAGGGTCTAAGCCACTCCCTCCTGTCTTTATCTTCCTTTGGAGCTCTATAGGAATTTTGTCCTAAAGATATTTCTCCAGGATACTCCCGTCCCAAAAGTTGGGAACTCCTTTTACTTCCAGGCGAGGCCTGCGTGCCACAGTAAGGCTCGCCTGTAATCCTTTTTCCCTCAGTTTATCCCAGGTGAGGAGTTTTTGTGCCTGGTCAGCGCCTTCTGTCCTGACCAGAACACTGCCCTTTTGGGTGAATTTTATTGATTTTATGTCCCCAATGCTCTTCAATTCTTCTTGGGACGGGAGTTCCTTCTATATATCTTTGGCAGTCCACCTCGCTGCGCTTCCCTTGAGTTTGACATATGTCGCCGTCTCCTGGGATTTGAGCGGAGTGGCCGCCGTCGCAAGGACGCCAGCGAAGGTTAGTTTTTTCCTCTCCTTTGGCCCTTTTTCCGGAGAAACTTCCTGGGCTTGGGTCTTCGTTTTCCTCCTCTTTCTTCCCACGGCTTTTTCCCAGCGTCCGCTTTCCTCTTCCTCACCGTCTGTAGAGGTATTCGATTTAAGGTTCCTTCCCCTACAGAATGGTGTCTGGCAGGACCTTTGAAGGATTGGGGCCGGTTCCGCGCCCTCATATTTCCTCCTCTCCTTCCACGGCATATTAACCACTAGACTGTTTCTGTTTCTTTGTCTCCCTGAACATCATAAATATGTCCTCCTCTGGTGCCCAACATCCTCCTCCAAACGCCTTCTTTAATCTTTCCTTGATACTTCTCCTGGGGGTCTCTTCACCGCCTGAATCTAATTAAGGATCCTCCTCTTTACTCTGCAGACGACCGCTGCATTTAATACCTACGCATCTTCGCTATGGAGTAGATTTTCGATAGATTTCGCTACATTTTGGCTTATTAGTCGATCACCAGCTTTTAAAAAGTGATTTAATTCTCCAGTTTCTCCAGTGAATTTTTCTGAACCGGTAGTACGACACCGCTTTCCTCAGGTCCTTAGTGGTTGCCATACGGACCTTAATCCAATATATTGCCGTGGCATAAGATACTTCCGATAATTGCTGCAACTCCGGGTTGACTGCATTTACAGGTTGGTTGTCTGCGGCTAGAGGTTGGTTGTCTGCGGCTAGAGGTTGATTGGCTGCAGCTCGAAGTGGGTTAAAGTTCTGACCTTTGATGTTTAAAACTGCTACTCTCATTATTCCAACTAAAATTTGTTCTGGTATTCAAAGATCACGGGTTTCAAAGAGTAAAATAAAATAAGATAAAATCAAAAAAGAATATATAAATATTATTTAAAGTACAAGGGTAACTGTCCACCCCGGGTGCGGAACAAGTAAAGGAACGGTCGGCGGAAACGGTATTACTGGCATTACGCACCTGGTTCCAATTTTATGGCATTTCTGACTCTATTTCGTCTGATGGGGGGGGGCGAGAGTTTGATAATTCCCTTATCCGAGAGAAAATGAAACTTATCGAGGTTAGGTGGCACTACAATACTCCGGGACATCCTAAAGGTAGGGGTGGGATCGAGAGATTACACAGTACCCTCAGCGATCACCTCCGAGTTAACAACGCGGACAAAGGGTTGGAACCGGATGAGGCAATGATCAGGGCGGTTGCGGCTTACAACCACTCGATTCACGCCGTCACGGGTTTTTTGCCGTTTTAGGTACTAGGTTTCGGAGGGCTACGGGGACGGCACAGAGACTTTCGGGGGACAGCAATCGGGGAAGAAGAAATAATCAATCTTAATCTAGTCGTTCGGAAGTTGTGGGAGAAGGTCCGGGGACGTATAGAGACGGAGAAACAGAAAAGGGTTTCTCGCCATAAGCTCAATTTGAGAGACGTGATGGGGGGGGGGCAGTTAAAATTGGGCCCATCGTATACCGTAAATTAGGGACTAATCGCAGAAAAGAGGTACCGCGCTATGAGGGCCCATTGAGCGTGATTACTCTTCGATAACACAATGTTGTCACAATGACACCGTTATTTTAAATAAAGAAAACAACATGTTCAAAAAGGAAGATACTTGAGACACTACGGTAAATTATAAAACTTGTTTATTTACTTAATTGTAAAGATACACGGAATTTGAGCCAACATTAAGCAGAGATTTTAAGCAAAATAAATTTATGAAAAATATGGGTAAAATTTTATGTTACTACTTACAGTTAATTTTAATAATAAAATAAATAAACATTTAGACCAAAATACAACTTGAAATAAATTAATTATAAGCCTGACCTGAGTGTATGGAAGGTTAAACAAAGTTTGTTTATATGATAGTCGATAGTGTAAGTTAATCTAAAAAAAACTTTTTTTAATTTAAAAGTTTTTAAAATTAATGAAATTTTGACAAAATAGGTAACTAGAAATAAGCTTAGGTGAGCTCATTAATAATTAATATGATTCCTTGTTAATTTATTGTTTCATAGGGTGATTTGTCTAGTAATTAATGACCTAGACAGAATAGCCTTCAAAACGGTTTTAAACAAGTGGATGTGAGGTGTAAATTTGTATTTAAGGTATATTAAATTATTAATAATAATGCTGTTGTTAAACTTGTTACAAATGAATGTATAATAAGCTTTTAATTGTCTTTGAGGATGGCAGAATTGGCCGAAACGTTAGACTGTTGATATAATAAAGAGTGTTGAGACTTAACATTTGATTTATTTTTAAAAAAATTATAAATAAATTAAGATTTAGTTGCTTTTTTACACAGATTAACTTAGTATGTTTCGTTGAGGTAGATATAATAGAAATATATGTAAAACTGTTGCAGAATTCCTATACGAGTCTAATTTAAAAAGTCTGCCTTTTGTGTGGGAAGTGGAGCCAGAGCCTGAATGATACTTATTGTATTCAACATATGCAGTGAAGTCCTTATTCCTGGGGCAGGAAAGGAGTGGAGGGGGGTATTCCGTTTGAGGGCGGGATTAGGAAGCCTCTCTTCTTTTTGCCCCATCCAAAGGACCTCATCCCATAACGTAAGTCCTTTTTACCTGTTTTAGTTCCTTGTTCCTCTTCAAAGGATTCTTTGCCTGGCCTTCTTCAAAGTCCCTCTACCGGAGCCTCAATGTTTTGAATGAACGTCATTCTGGGAATCGAATCACGACCGGGTATCATTGAGCAATTGCGGCATCAAAGCTCGCTAAATCATAAAATTTAAATTGCATCTCAGTGGAAGGAAAAAGATTTGTGTAGCTAAAGGTAGTTTAAATATAAGAAGATGATCAGGGTTGCGTTAAAAAAAGAACAAATAGTTTTTAACTATTTAATGTCCGACATTTCGCCCCAGTTTGCAGGGCTTCATCAGGGCTGTTCAAAGCTAGGTACTAAAGGTAGTTTAGTTCACGAACAAATGTTATGTACTTCAATTGAAGAACATTTTACCGTATAAAACATTCTCATCCGTATTATAATCTAAGAATTATTGACTTAATAATGTTAGTAATAAAAAAGTGTCAACATGTAACACGTTAGACTGTTTGTAACAAATCATGACGCAAATAACTGTATAAATATCTGTTTACACAGACATTACATCTATTGTTACAGTCAGTGTCATAGTATTAACTTTCAACTCTAAACTATAAAATTGTTACTATCATGATAGAATTTTTGTCGGGATAGTACTTTCGTAATAAGGTAGGCAAGACAGTTGAAAGTAGGTGTAATGGCGGGTACTATCACATACAAATGTCACATCCGCCTTGAGAGTGAACTGTCGCGTCCTATTCCTTTGCTTTGTAAGCTGTAATTACGATAGGGAAAGATATTGTGCTTTGGTTATTTCGAGATTCGAAATTGCTTCTATTGAAAGTTTTTAACCTTATCACTTCTCACAGTTTCCAGGTACAGATTCTGAGTGTATTGCTAATACATTTGGCCAACACTTCCAATTAATCTTTCCCTCAAAATGCAATTAATCTTTTCTTCAAAATTGCAATAGATCTCCAAATCAAGCTACATCAATCAAACACGCTTAGTCTCTGTTCCATTTTTAGCGAATTTAGTACAGCTTCTAACAGATTGCTCACCTGGTCCAGGTGGTATAACGTACTCATTGGTCAAAAAACAATCTAAATTCCGGAATCAAAACAGTTTTGTTTATTTTTTTTTATTCGATCGATTTTAATATGCATTCTAAAAAAAAAGGAGAACTGAAGAATCTAGTGGCTAACTATCGTCCCATCGCTTTAACTTATACTCTGCGCAAGTTACTAGAAATAATAGTGTCGGGAAGATCACAATGATACTTAGAAAATAAAAATATACTTCCCTAAAATTAGCATCAATCATTAAGTATGTACTACACTAAAGCGGTTTTAAGAAAATAAGAAGTACACTTGATATTATCACCTAACTGGGCTTTTTCGACAATTCAATTCAACAATTTGACGTGCTCCATGCTTTTGGAAACAAAACAATACGTATTCATAGTTTTCCTAGACATTGAGAGTGCCTTTAATTCCACCAAACATAATATTGTTTTAAATAATCTCTAAGAAATTGGCATTCAGGGTCCAATCTGGAATTTTGTCATTTTTTTTTTAAATATAATTGCAACATACTTGTAGCTATCATTGGGGAACCATCGATTTACCTGTAAAGATCTCATTCATAATTCTCCTTTGAGAATAGTTACTGAGGTTTTCGACTCCCATCCGTCAATTAGTACTACAACACGTGGACGCAACTGAAATACCATTATTAGTAAGAAGGAAGATTTGTTTCCCTTGAATGGTGCAGGAGACAGTGAAAAATCTAGCAAGAAACATAAATCTGGCCATTTCATGAAATAAGAACGCTCTAATTTCGGTACTGTGGAAACGATCTCACCGCTAAGCTCATTCTTAATGAATGTATATTGCATACGAATAATCAAAATGTGATTTCAATGTGTGTAAGTAGATTCATAATTAGATATTGTAATTTATTAACTTTGTCAATTTGTAAATTAAGTATAAATGATCCTAGTGCTCGAAATATTTAATATAAAATAAATAAATAGAAAATTTTCCAAATGTGAGTGGGGCATAAATGGTTATAGTCATTTTCCCAGAACAGAACAGTCAAAATGTTTAGGTTAGGTTTACTTTTACCGTTTGGACAGGACAATCATCACACTCTCTCACTTACAATCACGAAAACATACCTTTTGTGACTATACAACGACGACCATACTGTCGTTGTGAACAGAACCTTAATGCAATTTATCTTTATTGTAGAGTTCATATTGCACACATTTTAGTTTTTAGTTTTAAAATTTATTTTTAATCTGTTGGCAAAGATTATATTTATATAAGAGTTTCCCCTACTATGTTAGCTCAATTGATTTTTTTAAAAATTCATTGTGGGAAATATATTGGTCGAGTGAAAAACTATTGAATAAGAAATATATCTAGGTATAGTTCATTTTTGTTATAAGAGAGGATCACATTAACAGATTTTCCATTGAATATAACATTCAATATTCCATCAGATAAAAAACATCACCTATTATCTTTTCCAGTAGCTTTAGAGGAAGCTTCATAGATAAAATTACAAATATATAAATAGACAAAAAACAACTCGTGAAAATATGAAAAGTATTATGGCATTGAAAAAATCCCTTTTTAAACATTTAATTTGAGATATTAATTAATTAGAACCTAATTTATTAGAATATAATGAAAGGGGTAAGCTACCAGGAAA